>NW_020897743.1:2455118-2459520 GCF_003984885.1 Neopelma chrysocephalum
CCCCCAGCGGCCGCCGCTGGCCACGCCCCGAGCGGGACCCGAAATATTCCAAAAAACATTCCAGGGTTCGGAGCGGGTTAAAGGGTTTAAACGGGGTTTCTTCCAGTTTTTTGAAAGATCTGGGGTTTTTTGCCCCGGTTTTCCTAAATATTCGTTGGTTTTTTTCTTGCTCTTTTTCAGGGTTTTTAAAAAGATTTTTTAAAAGATTTTTGGACTTTTTCCCACGTTTTTAGTTGTGGGGGTTTTAAAGTCACTTGAAGTATTTTGAAGTTTTTTCTTCTTTCCTTTATGTATTTTTTCAGGTTTTTGCGATTCTGGAGTTTTTTTGAATTTTGAGAGAGTTTTTAAAGTATTTTTGACAAGTCTTTTGTCCACAGGTTTTAAATTTTTTTAAAGTCCTCTGATTTTTGATTTTTGATTTTTTTAATTCTATTTTTTTTGTTTTCAGACTTTTTTAGACTTTTTATTTTATTTTGTAAGGCTTTTTATTTTTTTTTGAGAGTTTTTGACCTTCTTTAAAGTTTTATTTAAAAGTTTTCTGATGGAATTTTTTTTAATTGTGTAGGATTTTTTAATATTTTTGGAGCTTCGGGAGTTTTTTGCCATTTTTAAAATTTTTTTGTTGTTGTTGTTGTTTTAGTTGGGCCATGGGGAGGGAAAACCCAAACCCCAGAATTAATTTTCTTCCTATTAAGAAAATTATTGGAGTCAATTCACTTTCTATTAGAAAACCAGTAATAAACCCCTTTGGAGTTGATTTAATTTCTATTAATAAAGTTTAAAAATAAAATAAAAAGCCCTCCCGAGTCTGTTCACTTTTTATTAAGGAGATTAAAAAAAAACCTCAAGTCAGTTCCTTTCTATTTCAAAAATAAACCAACAAACTTTGGCGTCACTTTCGTTTTTACTGAGAAAATTGAAAAACAAACAAAAAGTCACTTTCGAGTACAAAAATAAACCAAAACCTCCCCAGTCAGTTCCGTTTCTATTAAAAAATTGAAATTTAATCTCAAATCCCTTCACTTTCCCTGGCAAAAAACTACAAAACCTTCGGGTTGGTTCAGTATCTATTAAGGAAATTATATAAAAAAAAATAAATTCGGAGTCAATTTGCTTCTTATTAATAAAAGTTTTTAAAAGCTAAAGATTTAAATGTGATTTTTCTGCCTTTTCAAGGAAAACCCCAAGCTGGGGGCATGGGGGGTCCCGGGGAGCAGGTGGGCAGCAGGATTTGGGCTGTTCCAGAGACCCAATTGACGGAATTCCGACCCAACATAGGGGAAAAAACTTAGAAATGAGGAAAAAATATTGAAAAATGTTATTTTTATATATTTGAGTGCCTGGCCAGGCCCAGCTGGGTCTCAGGGGTCTCTTCCCTGCTCATTCCCTGCCTGTTCCCTGCCCAATTCTGCTTTTCCTGCCTGCTCCCTGTCCATTCCTTCTCTCCCTGCCCATTCCCTGCCCTCTCCCTGCCCATTCCCCCTCTCCTGCCCCTCCAGCCCTGCTGACATCAGGGCCTGTTGCCATGGCGATGCCACTCTCCCAGCACAGGCTCAGGTGGGATCCAGAGCCCTGGAATCCTTCAGAAGGAGGATCCTGTCCCCATGGGTTCCCTGTGCCTGAACCACCCCCCTGCCAGGATCCCCTCGGGATCACTTTGGGAACACTTTGGGATCAGACCCCGCCTCCTCGAACCAGTGGGGACCAGTTTGGTGGTACTGGGGGATCCTCGGGATGAGGGGAAGGAGCAGGTGATCCAGGCATGGAGGAGCAGAGCCTGACGAGGATCCAAAGGTCACCAGGAGCCGTTTTATGGAGGGTTCAGTGGCACAGCCACACCTGGCACTCCGGGATGGCTGCGTGCCGGGAAAAACCCGGATCATGGGCTCTGCCCACTCTGGAATGCCTCAGCAACACCAAACCAAACACTCGTAAGGTGGGAGAGGCCCCGTGGAATGGGGCCAGGCCTCATCCAGGGCAGTGGGACACCTTGGAGAGGCTGGCATCGCTCTGGGAGAACGGGATACCCTTTCCCAACCCTTCCCAGTGCTGTCCCACAGCAGGAAACACCTGCCTGGTAAAGTCACTCAAGGACAAAATCCTGCTGCTCCCAGCCAGCCATGGTAAGGGAGTCAGCGGTGCCAAACCAGGGCAATTCCTCTGATGGTTCTGGGAAAAAAACCCAATAAATTAATTGGAAAAGGATTCCCAGGCTCAGCTGCCCCGGTGACACCGGGAAGTGGGCTGAGCTCCAGGCGGGAGCAGAGCAGCAGCAGCAGGAAGGGATTGATATCCAGGAGGGCTCTGAGCAGCTGGGGGGCAATGGCACCCCATCCTTGTCCAAAATCCCAGGTGTGGCAGGTGATCCTTGTGCTTTCACCAGGAGTGACTGGGATTCCCATCTCCCCTCCCTTTTCCTGCCCTTCTCCTTCCCCAGCACTCCCAGGGCTGACCTGGATGTCCTTGTGTGTGGGTGTCACGAGTTTTGGGGACTCAGCTCCTACACGGGCTCCATCCCCAGTGTCCCAGAGGGTGGCACTGCTCCAGGCTCCCATTCCATGCGGGATCCAGGATTCTCCAGCCGCCCACAGACCTGGTGCTCCCTGGAGTCCTTGCCTATGACCGGTGAGGGATAAGAAAGGGCATCACTGAATTCCCAAATCTTCATCTTTTTGGGATCCAGGAGCTGCCTCGTGCCACATCCATGTGCCCTTCCCGCACATCCCACGGTCCCATTCCCGGACTGGTTCTCTGGTCTCTTGGCTTCCCTCTCCTCCCTCTTCACCTGCCTCGAAACCTCATTCAAAACAATAATGACATTTTGGGGGATGATCCGGGGAATTCACCTCACCTGCTCCATTCTAAAGGACAAAGTGGGACAGAAGTGACTGGACATCCTTTGGCATTGCTCCCAAAATTCTCAGCTCTCCATCCCCCCCAGCTGGCACCGTCTCTCTGTTCCCAGTCACACCCTCATCAGATAATGAGCTGCAGCCCTGAATGTGTTCTACAGCCACTTCACATTTAAACTACCTGAGACATTTCCTCGTGGAAAGAGAAATGGGATAAAAGAGAGCAAAGAGAAGAAAATTTAGGCTGAACACCAGGAAAAAGTGCTTAGTGCAGAAATCCGGGGGATGGTTCCCCCAGGAAAGCACTGGAGTTATTTAAAACTCACCTAAATAAAACATCGGTGGGGAATAAACTTCTCTCATCCCAAAGGCACCGTGGGGCCAGGGAGATGTTTTCTGGGATGAAAGGGATGAGATCCCACCGGGCTGGATCCCGAATGGCTTGGCACTTGAAAAGTGCTTTTCCAAGGAGCCCTGCACAGATGGGGCCAAAATTCATGATTAACCCAAATCTTTGTGAAAAAAAGACCCACGGGGATTTTTTTTTTTTAAGGGCATGGGATACATGGAGAGGTCCAACAAGCCCTGTACCCATGGAACAGCAGCCAGCAGGGCAGGACGGGTGCCAGGGAGGCAGCAAAATCAGAGCATCAAATCCAGGAATGAAGGTGATGTCAAGGATTTGCCTTTCCCGGGATTTATTCCATCATTCCATGCGCTCAGGCTCCGGGAAACTTGCACCTTCTGCAGATGTGCTGCCTGATTAAAATGATGCAACATATTTGCTGGCTGTGTCAAAGGATTTAAATTAAAAAGCCCATATTCCACCTGAAAATCTGGCGCTTCCCACCTGCCCGGGGGGCCGGGGGAGCGGAAAAGGGGGAGCTGAGGGTGTTTAATCCATCTGGGAAGGACAGAGCAGGGAAATGCAGCAGCACGAGGCCATCGGGCTCCAGAGGCACATTTTATAGGGCTGAGAAGTCGCTGTATAATGGGCCAGGGAAGGAAGTATTAAAATCTTTAACCAGTTTTCAGAGACGCGATAATTAAGGTGTTGCAAGCTACAATTGCCTGGAAAAAAAATCCAAAGGCAGGGAATAAGATTTTTATCACTTTCAGAAGTGGCCACTCATGGATTTGGGTTTTTTAAAAAAAAAAAAAATTAAATAAGAATAATAAAACCCTGCAAGAAAGAGAAAATTTAAAAGGTGGTTGAAAAGGGGTTGGGCTGCAGGGAAGGGGAGAGAAAGCGGGAGCTGGGAGAGCAGCCGCCGGCACTGGGAAGTCAGGGAACCTGATTCAGGAAAGCACTTAGCATTGTCCGGAGTCCAGCACTTTAATCAGGAGCTTTAATGGAACTGGAGTAGAGGCTTAATGCTTAAACATCTTCAGTGGAGCTGCTCCCTTTCATCCGGAGCTCTGGGCAGGAAGGAATATCGGCCTCAATTAATGAGGCTGCAGAAATGGGTGAGAGGCTCAACTCCCGCCGGGCTCAGCCCTCCCGCTCCTGCCCAGGGCAGGACACATCCCTGCCCAGCTCTGAGCTCCTG
>NW_020897743.1:2459530-2500269 GCF_003984885.1 Neopelma chrysocephalum
CAGGACACATCCCTGCCCAGCTCTGAGCTCCTGCCCAGGGCAGGACACATCACTGCCCAGCTCTGAGCAAGCCCACATCTTTGGCTGTGCCCTGGATAAGAGCAGAGTGCAGCTGGGGGGTGACAGAGGGAGAAGGAAGCAACATGGAAAACCACAAGGAAAATCCCCGGCAGGCAGTTGGTGTCTCCCTAAACATGGAGCGAGGGCAGCCGAGGGGAGACAGGTGTGAACATCCAGAAATGCCCAAAAGTCCAAGTTCTGCACGCTACAATCCCACCAGAAGTGGATCACCTTGCTCTTGTAAGAGTAATGGTGAGGGGTGAGACATGCTGGGGAGTTGCTTTTAACTCTTCAAACAATATTGTCAAAAATATAATGAAAATGCCTCAAATTGGCTGGAGTGGGAGCAGTGGGAACTGCACAGTGGTAGAGTCCAACAGAAATATGGAGGGGAATATTTATATATATTTATATATAGTTGGATATACATGTGTTGTTATATTTATGTATATAGATAAATATATATTTATCACACAATCACAGAATATTCTGAATTGGAAGGGACTCGCAAAGGTCATCGAGTATATGGATAGATGTATATTTATCTATATTTATATATGTGTATAGATGTACTTTTATATATTTATATATGGCTATACATGTATTTGTATATATAAATATATAATTTATACTAATATTAAATACAATGTCCTCACTTGTGCAGAGCTTGTTGGAGGGGGCAGGAGGTGCAGGCAGGAGTATCCAAGGGGACGCTGCCAGGTCATTCCTTAACATCTCCTTTAATGACCCGGCAAAAGGCACAACCACACGTTAATGACCTTGCAGAGAAGATAAGCAGCTTGTCGCTGAAATTCCCACCACTATCCTGGTGTGCGGGGCCGGGAGCCCTTCCACAGGCAAGGAAACATGAAAGGGGCCTAAACGGCTGGAAAGGAGCACAGGAAACTCCATGGTTTTGTTAGTGGGGGGAAGAAAAATAAATCTAATCGGATCTATCTGGGGCGAGTGATTAAAAACTTGTCGGAGGGGGAGAGCGGCAGCGGCACCTCGGGAAAATCCGCGGGGCAGGTCGGGTTTAATATGCAGCTATGCCAGAGCTCCTCTCATCCACCTCTCCCAGGGAAAACACAAAGTGCAGTTTCAGGTCACTGATCCAGCGAAAGAAGGAAAAGCCCCAAAAAGGAGCAGAAGCCGGAGGAATGGTATGTAAGCCGAGATCTGCAAACACATGGATCTGTTTTCTTTGGAGCGGGAGCGGCGAGGGGAAGTCACCGCTGCATGCAAATGTCCCGCAAGGTTTGAACACCGAAGGGGAAGTGGTGGAGGGTGACAGAGGAACAGGAGGTGACCTCGGGCTGTGTCCTGCCCGGGGGGAAGCTGCCGGGAGCCCGGAGGCTGTGCCGGTGTTGTGCTGCTGTGGGGTGCCCGGGGGATCAGGCTCGTGGCTCCCGGGGCCACTCCCCCGCTGGCCACAGCCTTAGTTCCTTGGATGTGGTGGAAAACAAACGTGTTCCTGCCCCCAGGGCCAGATATTCTGTCCCCAGGGTCACATCTGCCATTCCCAGTGCCAGGCCTTCCATTGCCAACGCCAGACCTTCCATCCCCAGGATCAGGCCCGATCCCCAGTGCCAGACCTGCCATTCCTAGTGTCACACGTTCCATTCCCAGTGCCAGACTGCCATCCCCAGGATGAAATCTTCCATCTCCAGTGTCACATCTTCCATCCCCAGGACCTGATCCTCAGTGCCAGCCCTTCCATCCCAGTGCCAGACCTTCCATCCTCAGTGCCAGACCCACCATTTCCAGGATCAGATCTCCTATTCCCAGGGTCACAACTTCCATCCCCAGGGTCAGACCTGATCCTCAGTGCCCCCCTCCCATCCCCAGGGCCAGAGCCCATGTCTGGCAGCAGGGTGGGTTCCTGCTGGCTGGAGGAGGTGAGGAATGCTGGACGTGGTCACATAGTCACGATGCCACTGTAAGAGGGACCTGGAGGGAGAGGGGCTGGATGGGCTGAGCCCTTCTCCCAGTTCCCAACTGGCGGGCAGCCCCTCAGGGCAGGGTCCCACAGAGATCCCGGCAGGTCCCCACCCGCGGTGCCCCGACCAAGACGGTGATCTCACGTGAATGAGCTCAGAGCTGGCTGGGTCCTGCCAGGATTTACATGGGAGGCTCCAGAGAGTCTGTGTGTACTCACAACCCTCCCGCCGAGAGCCACAGCTCTCCCCGAGGGGAGGAGGAGCGGGGCTCCCTTTCCTGCCTCCCCACCCTGCCCTGCCAGCTCCGGCTCCTGCCAGCCGGGCTGTGCCGGGCGGCCCACGCTGCCTTCGGGACAGCGGGACCCGGCACCCTGTACCCCACACTGCTGCACCCCTGCACCCCTGCACCCTCCTACCCCTGCACCCCTGCAATCCTGTATCCATGGGGCCCTGCATCTCTGTGTCCCTGTGTTCCTACTCCTCTGCATCCTTACATTCCTCCATCACCGTGCCCCTGTATCCCTACATTCCTACACCCCTGCATCCCTCCAATCCTGCATTCCTCCATCTCTACATTCCTGCATCCCCACACCTCTGCATCCCCTGTGCCCTGCACACCTGTGTCTCTACTTTGCTGCACCCCTACACCCCTCATCCCGTCATCCCCACAGCCCTGCATCCCTGAATCCCTAGATCACATCATGCCCAGAGCCCTGCATCCCTGAATCCCTAGATCACATCATCCCCATACCTTCGCATCCCTGCATCTCCACGTTCCAGCCTCCCTGCACCTCCCAACCCATCCCCACCCACCCTGGGATTTGGGAGGGGACCCCATTTTCCCACAGGGCTCAACACCCTGAAATCCACTCTTTAGGTGGTGGATGGAGGTGCCATGGTTTCCAGGGACAGTGCAGGTTTGGGGGATGCACCCCAGAGAGCTGGAGACAGCGCCGTTGCTTTTCCAGCCCTGCTGGCTCCTGGTAAAGAGCAGGACAGGGTGAAAGGCAGGAGAGGAAAGCGGAGAAATTCAGCTTTATCTCAGCAATCGGGATAAACTGACATCCTGAGCAGTTGCAACGTATCCTTTGTGGGGCTGGTAATTTGTGACAGTGAACATCACTGGAAATATCTTAATTAATGTTTATTTTGATGGCTGGGTAGGTTTGGGGTGACGTGTCCCTGAGTCTGGAATGGGAGGGGGACAGGGTGGCAGAGAAAAAAAAAAGGCTTTTTTTTTTTTTTGACTTGTTGCCCAAAACCACAAAAATGCCTTTTAAAGACTCCCTCCCTCGCCTGAACAGGCTCGTCGGGAGCGGAGCAGAGCTCATGGAAAGCGGAGAGATAGAAAAGATAGAGATTCAGAGGAAGGAGGTGAGGGGCAAAGACATGGGAAGGAGACAGACAAACACACACGGAGCAATTTGCATGGTTTATGAGTCTTTGATTTCAGCCTATTTACAACCTCAGCGCTCACACCCCGGTGGGAAGTTGGGAGATTACTGTACTTACCCGCGATTTCGCTTCACATCTTTATCGAGGGATCTCTCTCGCCTCCAGCCAGACTTTAACGAGCTGCAGCTACGGCACGGACCGGCCCGGCGCGGCCGAGCCCCTTCCCCGCCAGCCTCCAGCAGCAATTCCCAGCTCCAGCAGCTCCAGTAGCCCTGCGAGGCCACAGGGACACCCCTGAGAGAAAGGCCTGAGAACAGAGGGACACCCCTGAGAACAGAGGGACATCCCTCCTCTCTTTGTTTTTGCCCAGCTTCAGACATGGACAATGGCATTTCTGGGGTCAGACTGGGCGGTTTTGGGTTCAGTGAAGGGGAAGGAGACCCTGAGCCCAGAGCATTTGGTTCCAGAGGTGCAAGAATTCCTGCCCTGCCAGCATCACATTCTTCTCCCATTTCTTTCTCATTTACCATCCCATTCTTCTCCCATTTCTTCCCCTTTTTCCTCCCCCTTGAGCCATTTGCTCCCTGCATTTCCACCAAAAAGCCTGAATTTCCTGCTTCCGTCAGGCATTCCAGGGAAAGTGGATGGCTGGTAGGGTTATCAGATACAGTAGGAAGGAACACATGACCAATGGCTTTGTGTTCACTTGATATTTGAAATCTCCACATCAGCTCCAGAGCAACTTCCAGAAACCTCACTGAGGAAAGGTCTGTTCTACCAAGAAAAGGAGAGGCAAGTTTTGGCAAATTCCAATCCCTGGGTGAATCCCTCATCCCACTGAGAGCCCCCAGCACCTGGACACGCCAAGAACAACTGGCTCACTCTGGATTTTGCAGCCCCATCTTCCCAACTCGCCCCGTGACCCCAGTCAGCACTGAGGAGAAGCACAGGAGTCCTTCTCCTAATGCCCTTTCCAGCACATTTTCTTGGGATGAACCTCATGATCTGCCTCCATCACTCAGGACACACCCAGAATTCATCTCCCGTTCCCCGACCCCCTGAACACACCAAAGGGGGATCAAGGGAAGTTTTTTCCGAGGGGTTTTGGCTTCTTTTCGCTCTTGGATTTCCCCCAGGTAAATCATGATGGTTTTTCTCGCTCCCATTTAGACACCCACGCGCACAGAGGCAGGAGGGCTGTGCCAGGAGCGGGGCAGGGGCAGCTCTCCCTGCCTGGCAGGGGGTTGTGCCCGGGCTCGGCCGCCGGAGCCGCGGGAGCCGCTCCCTCCCCTTGGCTGCGACCCCCCGGTACCGTTTCCATTCCATAATTGGGCAAACGCTGCTTTTCCTATCAGATCTCAGCACAAGCACTAACTAGTGTCTGCAAGTCTTCCCCGAATAATAAGGAATATTCAAGGAAAACCGGGTGCTTTTTCTCATCTCCCCTCTGCCAGGAAGCTCATTTTTTGGGATACAGGCTGGAGCACAGGCACGGGCAGCTCCCGCATGACTATTCATGGGCAATCTTCGGGGATTTGCTTAAACTCAAAGCAGATTTGGAGGAAAAATAGGAAATCTGGAAGCTGATGACTCCTCGCCGTAACTCCACTCAGCACCACGGGAAGCTTCTCTGCTCCCTCTTCAGCTCGTTTTTATTGAGCTTTTTTTTTTTCCCTCTCCCTGACGTTATTTAAATCTTGCTCTTTAATAAGTCTACAACTAAAAGCAATTAAGGAGCTCAGTGAGCAGCATCCATTTCAGCTCTGCCTCCAAGGCATGTCCAGCCCCGATAAGCTCTGCCTGGAGGCAGGGAAGGGAGAGCATTGCGAGCCCGATGTGTGCCCAGCTGTGCGAAGCCCCACGCCAAGGTGGGCACGGAGGGTCCCTGCCACCCCCATCCCGAGCCCTCCCACCCTCCTGGATGCCTGGATGCCACCAGGCTCAGGGGGTGGATGGTTTGGGGGCCCTACCCACACGCCCCTTCCCCTAAAGGTGCTGCTGCGCTGATAAACGATGCTTAAAATAAAATAAAGAGAGAGAAAATCCGTGTTTTCTTTTCCCACGAGCAACAGATCAAAGCAATTCTGCGGCAGATGATAATTCCTGGCAACAACCCGCCCACGGGAGATACGGGGGGCGAAGGGGTCCTTGGAGGGATGAGCTCAGAAATGCAGGTGACAGACAAGGACAGGGCTTTGGCCATGAAAAGAGACATCGAGCTTCGCCGTCGGGGCAGCCCAGATCGAACCCACACATCCAAAAGTACCCTGCCCCGTCCTCCCCCGCCAAAGCCTCGGCACCTCCGTGGGCAGCCGGCACGGCCACGGCCGGATGCCCACGTGTCCTCACCAGCCCACGGAAAGCCCTTCCAGCCAAAACTCCTTCACATTCCCTCTGACAAAGGGCTCCTGCTTCCATCTGAGCAGCAACAAACACGGAGGCAGGCGAGGTAACCTCTTCCCACAGCATTTTAATGAAGAAAACACCCACTGAGATGCAAACGCAGCCGCAGCTCGCTGCCTGCCCGTCCTCCTTCCACCTGGCCCGATCCTCCTTCCACCTGGCCCGGTGCAGAGATGCGGATAACCAGGGATGCCTCCGCCCCAGCATCCCGCCGGCCGGTGCTGGCGATGCCGAAGGGACACCCCAAATTCCACGACACGGGGCTCTCGATGCCAAGGAAAAGGGCATCCCCAAGGCAGGGCACTGCCAAGGGTGGGCAGAGGGCTGGGGGCCGGCAGCAGGAACAGCCGGGAGGGAAACGGGCAGCGGCGCCCAGGAAAAGGGGAGGAAATCTGCATAAATTAGCAGGAGGCAATTTTACACTCATCTCCTAATCACCCGCACTCGCTCCACAAGGCGAACAACAAAGCGGGGCGGTTTTAGTCCATCAGCAGGCGTGAACAGAGGAGAGAGAGCGGGCTCTGAGTGTCAACACAGTCCTAATTACCGGCAGCAGGTCCTGGATCTGGATAAGCCAATGCCAGTTTTCCAGCAATAGGGATGCCCACACTCCGGCACAACCAGCCCAGAGATACCCCGGGTACCCCAGAACCCCCCCGTACCCTGGGCTGATCCCACAGGGATGGTGGGCAGCAAGGCAGGGGGGGATTCTGCCCCTCTGCCCCCTCAGGTGAGACCCCCCTGCAGAGCTGCCCCCAGCCCTGGGAACAGCAGCACAAGGACATGGAGCTGCTGGAGAGAGTCCAGAGGAGGCCACGGAGATGCTCCGGGGCTGGAGCCCCTCTGCTCTGGAGCCAGGCTGGGAGAGCTGGGGGGGTTCACCTGGAGAAGAAAAGGCTCCAGGGAGACCTTGGAGCCTCTTCCAGGGCCTAAAGGGGCTCCAGGAGAGCTGGAGAGGGACTTGGGACAAGGGATGGAGGGACAGAACACAGGGAATGGTTTCCCACTGCCAGAGGGCAGGGTTAGATGGATATTGGGAAGGAATTCTTGGCTGTGAGGGTGGTGAGGCCCTGGCACAGGTTGCCCAGAGAAGCTGTGGCTGCCCCTGGATCCCTGGAAGTGTCCAAGGCCAGGTTGGACAGGGCTTGGAGCAACCTGGGCTAGTGGAAGGTGTCCCTGCCCATGGCAGGGGGTGGAATGAGATGGAATTTAAAGTCCCTCCAACCCAGACCATTCTGTGATTCCATGATTATTTCTCCCATGGCTCCAGCCCCTGGGAACTCCACCCTCTGAGCTGGAGACCTGGATGGAGGGACTGTAAATAGGTGGGGAAGGTGTTGCCACTGATCCTAAGGAACCACTGGCATCTCCCAGCAGCTCCCTTGGCCTTGGCAGAGCCTGGCACAGCTCATCCCTTGTCCCTGTGAACGGGCACATCTGACCTGTCTCCAAATCCAACCAGCAGCTCCAAGTATTGTCCTACAAAAGAATTAAATAAAACCGAGAATGATTTATTGGAACATTCCCATTTCCACTGCAAACACAAAGGAATTATTCTCCCAGAAATATGGTTTGCAGCTGAGTTTTTTTTTTTTTAACTAAAAGTGTGGAACATGTGCAAACAAAAGACATTTTTAGGGGGAAAAAATAAAACCCCAACTTGAAAACCCAAACATCTGCTGGAAAACCATTCCCAAAGTTTGGAAAGCCCCACAACCAACAAGCACCATGAAGACAAATGCTGCAAACACTTGGAGAAGACAAAGGGCCCTGATCAAGGCAAGTCCTCCCAGGTGAATGTGGTTCCAGCATCCTCAGGGCTGGCACCATCTTCCCCACAACTCTCTCTGCATTGTGCCTTTTTCATGGAAAATCCGGGCTGTGGGAGCGCTTTCCCAGCCTCGGATGGGGAGTGTGGTCCCGGACTCCCCGTGGAGGGGGGATGCAGAGGAGCTCAGAGGGGTGAGGCCTGTGCCTGTCAAAACATTTCAGAATAATAGTCATAAAGCACAGCCAGATCAAAACAAGTTAAAACGGAGCCGCCAAGGTCTGGTCACCTCATAAAGCACAGATAAAGCCAGAAAGGCCTTGCTAGAGCAGGTTTGATCTTCCTCCCTTCCTGTATCTCTTCCATAAACATTTTGGGGAACTGCAGGAGAAGAGTCTTATTGATGAAGTCCGAAAACTAACATCCTATGGATGCTGGGAACTATCCCACGCCTCATCCTCCCTGTCTGCGGCAGCGCCAACCTCAGCAGCTCCTGCCAGCCCTGCCCAGTCCATCCTAAGGACTTCTCTGTTTACTTTAAGCCAATTCCTGTCGAGCTCCTCACTCAAGAAGGGAGAAAAATTGGATAAAAAGAGGCCCTTTGGCCACCCCCTCCCTCCCGGCTGTCCGACCTCGGAGGGTGTTGGCTGAAGGAGTGGGGAGCATCAACAGCATCTCAGAGCCTTTGTCAAGCCCAAGGAGTTTTTCCCAAATCCCCCTTTACCTTTCTCTACCTTCTGCTATTCTTGTGCTGCTGCATTGAGGGGCTGGAGTGCATTCAGAGAAGTGAAGGGAGTTGGGAAGGGGCTGGAGCAGCAGGAGAGGCTGAGGGAGCTGGGGGGGCTCAGCCTGGAGAAAAGTAGGATCAGGGGGGACCTTCTGGCTCTGCCACTCCCGACAGGAGGGGGGAGCCAGGTGGGGGTTTTCTCCCAGGTAACAAGTGACAGATGAGAGGAAATGGCCTCAAGTTATGCCAGGGAAGGTTTAGGCTGGATATTGGGAAAATATCTCATGGAAAGGGCTGTCTGGCCCTGGGACAGATGCCCAAGGCAGTGGTGAAGTCCCCAGCCCTGGAGGGATTTAAAAGCCGTGTGGATGTGGCACCTGGGGACATGTGTTAGTGCTGGCCTTGGCAGTGCTGGGGGTGTGGTTGGTCTCCATGATCTCGGAGGGCTTTTCCACCCTCAGCAATTCTGCAATTCTGAGGATCATCCATCCTGGACAACCCAACTCCTCATGGCTGGGTTGAAGCTGTACATGATTTTCCAGGTCACTCAGCTCATGCACTGGCTGGGACAGAGACCTGCCAAGCCTCCAGGGTAGGATGCTCCAGGAGGATCATCCAGTGGGATGAGCACCAAGCGCAGGCGGTCCCGGGGCCAGGGCCGGGGCCAGGGCTCGTCTGCCCACACTGGCCCTGCTGGAACATGAGCTCAATTAGAGTAATTGAGCTCAGCTTTTGGAAGAGGCTTTGAGCACAGAAGTTGCAACATTTGGGGTTTCTAAATGTCCTCTACAAGGTCATTCAGGTGAGTCTGGTGAGGCAAGAGAGCTGCCTGGGTCAAATGGGAAGGTCTTGCATGTTCATCACCGGTTAATGACGGCAGGATTTGGGGTGAACAGCCTGTTTCCACAACGGAGAGGACTTACAACAAGGTCCCACAGCAGTCTGGCCAGGGACCTCCTCTGGTGCCCCCAAAATGATCCCAGAGAGGGAAGAGACAACCCAGCACTGAGCTCCGACCTGACTCCAAATGACTCAGGCAGCCGACCTGGCCCTGAGGAACTGCAGGGGAATGTAAATGCTGGTGCAGAACAGAGCAGTAAAATGGCAGATGAACCTCCCTGCTCACAATTGCACAGTAATGAGCATGAAAAGCGTTCCCCCGTCCGTACACGGCGGCGGCTCCGTGTCGGCAATTACTGCTCGTTAAAGGGATCCCGGAGCCGCTGCCCAGAGCTCTTTGAAGGCATCCTTTCAAACGATTAGTGGGAGTCAAAAAAGGCAAGTGGAATATTAAGAACTCTTAGAGCCAGAAGAGAGAACAAAGGAGAAGATGTCCTTTTTTTTCCTTCCTCTGTTGCTGCGGAGCTTCTGCCCCTTGGCTCCGACAGACTGACACCATGAAAAGAGGAGATGGTGGGGGTAACACTGATCTGAGGTTTGGGATAGTGCTTGTACAGAGGGAGCTAAAATAGGCCAGGACCCCACAGCCTGGAAAAGGGAATGAAGAGACAAACAAGTTAAAATTATAGAGGTTTACAAAGGAGCGAGTGGAAAAATCGAGAATGCAATCCTTGTAAAACAGCTGGGATGCTTTTCCCACAAAGTGGGAAGTGGTTTCAGTGACTCTTGGGACTCTCCAGCCCTGATATCAACTCCCTGGGTCAGCTCAGCATCCGAGAGCAAAACCAGGATCAGCTCCAGGTAAATCCTGCCAGGACTCGGGCTGTGCTGCTGAGCCTGGCCCAGGGACGAGCCCGGCCCAGGGATGAGCCCGGCCCAGCAGTTTTCCCAGCTCTTGGAAGCAGCAGATGTTGCAGCCCCGGCAGAGCCCTTTGAAGTGCCACGTCGTGTTTGCCCATTGCCATCAAACAACACGTCGAGGTCCCTGAGACAGCAAAGTCACATCCCACGAGTCCTGCACAGCTTTCCATGATGAAAAGAGGAGTAAAGAGGATCAGGATGGGCACCAGGTCTGAGTCCTTCACCTGGAACCTCCTGGGAAATTCCTGGAGCTTTCTAGGGATCCCCATGACAACAGTTCCTATAGGTTTTTTCCTATGAATTTGGGGATAAATCATAAATCCTTCATCTTGATCCTTACTTGAAAAGCCAAAGTTTCCTAGGAAGTTTCTATACCCTGGGAAATCCAGTCTAAAGCCTTTCTACATTTTTCACAGGTCTTCCTATGACTTGTGTCTAGAACATTTCCAGGAATGTTCAAGGGCTTCGTAAGACTTCTCCAATCTGAAACATTTTCAAGGAATGCCCTAGAGCTTTGTTGACTGTTATCCATCTAGAAACTTCCCTGGAATTTTCCATTTTTCCAGTGAGTTTTCTGTCTTTTGGGAGTTTTCTGGCATTTCCTTATTGACAACTTGCCTGGGAGCATCCCAATGAATTCCAAGACTCCCACGAGGGCTCTCAAGAAATTCCTCAGTCTAGAACAGATATGAAATTCTGCAAATACTTTGAATAAACTTTCCCACCCAGGAAATCCTCAGTGTAGGACTTTTCTCAGACTTTTCCACCATTTTCTAGAAATTCCTCAGACAAGGACCTTTCTAGGAATTTTCCTGGTGTTTCCCAAAAATTTTCTTTGTGCTTTCCAGGACTTTTCCATTTGCACTGCATGATGTTTCAAGGGATTTCCCAAATGCCTTTGTAGGAATTCAGCCCTGTTTGGTGTGAGTTTTCCCCAGCGCTTTGGTTTTTGCAGTGTGCCCATGGGATACCAACCTCTCTGGACAGCCCAAGTCAGGATGGAGGAAGGTCAGGATGGGAGTCAGGATGCTCTTCCTTTGCCATCCCACCCCTCTGAGCCATCCCGATGTCTGGATGGAGAGCAGAGGTGTGGGACACCTCCCAGCCACACCGGCTGCTCTCGCTGCTCCTGGTGCTGTGGGACCACCATGGGCAGCCCCGCTGAGGTCCCTGGAGCTGCTCTGGCCTCCTCACAAACCCCTTGGATGCCCTGGAAACTGAGTTCCTGGTTCAAAGAACTCAGCACCATCAAACCAAGCATCACCTCGCACTGGGGGAGCATCTGGAAGTGTTCAAGGCCAGGTTGGAGGAACCTGGTCTAGTGAAAGGTGTCCCTGCTCTTGGCAGGGGGTTGGAACTGAATCATCTTTAAGGTCCTTTCCAACCCAAACCATTCCACGATTCTGTGATCTCCCAGGGAATTCTCAGGGTGCTGGGGGGCCATCCAAGGCTCATGACACTCACCCTGGCCCCGGGGTGACCCACAGAAAAGAGGAGCAGGGTCTGCTGAGGGGGCAATTCTCCCTCTGAACGGACCCACGGGTGCCCACCGTGGGGCAGAAGGGACCAGGTGCCCCTTTACGGGCACAGAGGAGCAGAGCTGGTGACGAGCAGGTGCTGCAGCTCCAGTGCCAGCTTTGGGGAGCTGCCCTGGGCACCATCCCCCCCGGTCCAGCCCCACCCTGCCCAGGCACTGACTCAGCCCAGGCAGGATGGACCCACCTGCTCAGCAAACACCGTCTGAAGTGCAGCAGCGAGGCTGTGTTTGCTCACTTTATCTCTCCAACATTATTTATTTCCTACCTGTCGATGGGCAGGGGGGGAACGTCAGCACCAGGACCGGCTGGGTGAGGGGCCCTGTTGACTTTGGCACAGGCAAGGAGAGCCCTGGCCAAGCTGGGCAGCGGCGTGTGCCGAGGGAGAAGCCGGGGAATCCAGGGGAGGGAATGCTGGGGCTGCTGGTAGTGGAGAGAGCACATGGGCACGAGCAAGGGGCATGACGTGGAAACTGGTCCTGGGCAAGATGTGGAAACTGGTCCTGCAGCTCCATCTTTCAGCAATTTGGGTTGTGATGCCCCAGGAGCACAAGCAGGACCAAGGGCTGCAGCAGCAGAAAGTACTTCTCCTCCTGTCCCGAGCTAATTCCGCAGCCCAGAGGGTCACAGCAATCCCAAAGGCTGGATGGGTCAAACATGGTGATTTCTCTGGGCAAAGAGGCCCAGTTCCCACCTGCCTCCTCCCTATCCTACTCCTCCTCCTTCTCCTCTTCTCCTGCTGCTGGACCTGCAGTCTGGGCTTTCTGCAGCCAATAACCCCTTGGACTATAAAAAAGCCCAAAGGACCCCAAAAGCAGCATCATCTCTCTGGTCCCAGAAAAGAGCCACTCTGCTGATCCGAGCTGTCACCTGACACAGGGACAGGGGTGGGGTGTGACACCCCCGGCTGGGGACGGGGCGGGTCAGGCACAGGGACCGACCTGGAGGCACCCGGTTGTGTAAGAGGCGGCTTAGAGAGGAACTGGAGGATTTGGATCCTGTTTCTTGCTTAATTCCCCTGACATCCGATCCCTGGGGAGGAAGAGAGGATTCCTCTGCCCCGTCACAGGGGACTTAAGATGGGCCACTAAGAAAAGCTGAAACATCTGTGTGAGGAGCTCTGAGCCCTGTCCAGAGCCCCACACTGCAGGTGATGCCTCGGGCAGAGGGTGCAGGATGAGGGGGGGTCCCAGGGCTGTGCATGGTCCCAATGCTGCCTGGGAGAGCAGGGACAGGGGGACAGTTCCTGACAGTCACCCAGCCCCGCTGCTGTGAGAAATCACTGGCCCTTAACGGAGTGGATTTCTAACAAAGCTGAGATCACGTTGCTGTTTAACTTAATCTCAGGCCATTTTGTCTCCAAATCCTTCCTAATTCCTCACTGATATTAATTACAGCGTATCATACCCTGGCCTGGGGAACAGTAGCTCTTCCCAAGATCCCATGCCGAGTGCTTCCCTGGGATCCTGTTTGCAGCCAACACTCCCTGAGCCAAATAATCCCCTGGCCTTATGTGCTGACTTAAATTAGATTTGGACCCTCCATCCCTTCTCCACCACTCTGCTTATTCCCTACAGCTGTAGCACAGACAAAACAGGAGGGATTTGGAGGGAGGAGTTGGCTGCCTCCTCCAGCCCACTTGGACCACGGGATTTGGGATTTACCGGGGCTCCCTCTCCCAGGACCAGCCACTTCCTGGCCACAGAAGAGTGTGGTGGATGCAGCTCTGGTGTCACCACTGTCACCCTGGTGGCTCACACAGACTCTTTGGTCCTTGCTGCAGGGCTGGGGATGCAGCAGCTGAGACTTGGAGTTAAGCTGGGGTTTTGTGCTGACCTTTGAGCTGAAAACTGCTGTAATGAAATCACAGTTTCAAGGGAAAAACAGGAGCCTGTGATCAGCCTCTATACAAACAGCTCGTGCCCCAGGAGCCCTGCCAGGCAGGCAGAGAGCATCCCATGCAGGCAGGGAGCATCCCATGCAGGCAGGGAGCATCCCACATGGGCAGGAGAGCATCCACACAGTCAGGAGAGCGTTCCTGCCAGGAGAGCATCCCACACCTTCAGCAGAGCATCCCATGCCGGCAGCCCCCGGGTAGGGAAGCCCTCCCCGGCTGGTCCATGGCTCCTGTGATGGGAAGGGCAGCACCTGCACCCAGAGGGGCTGGAAAGGCCTCACAAGCACAAGTGGCACCCAGCTGGTCCAACTGCAGGGGTGGGAGATGCAGGGCTGTCATCACCTCTGCATCCCCCACACGGACACCCCACAGGTGGGCTGAGGGGGTGAGCTGGGCAGGGGCTGTTATTCCAGAGCCACTTCCCAGAGCAAACATGGATCCCCCAGGCAGTGCCCTTTGCCTGCAGCCGGTGACCTGTGGGCAGCACATGGCCCGGGCTCTGCCGAGCTGCAGAGCCCCCCTCGGGCACTGATTGATGGTGGTCCCTGACCCCGGGGGCACAGACCATCCGCCCCCCCTGCCCGAGGAGCCCAGATCCTGCTGGTCACCTTCTGGGCCAGGCTGGGCTGAGGGGCTGCTCCAGGCAGGAATCAAAGCTTTGGGAACAGCCATGGAATGGGGGGAGCCCCAGAAGACCCCAGCCAGGCAGGCAGATCCATGGGGCCAGGGTCAGGCAGGGGTTGCTTAGCCCCGCTCCTGCTCTGGGTTTGGCAGGGATTTGGGATGCTCCAGGCACCAAGCAGTGATCAGCACGGGTGCATATCCCCAGGGCAAGGGTGCAGGCACAGCCATCCCCTGTGGCACCCTCCCAAGGCACTGCCAAGAGGCACTGCCAGCCTGGCTCACCTCTCCACTCCCCTCCCTCCTTCCCCTGGAGTTTAGTTATGGGGGTTTAATCTGTTAATGTTTATGCTGCCCTGTGCCCGATTTGGGAAGGGCAGGTCAGAGGCAGCTCCTGGCAGGCAAAGCCCTGAGGCCACGGGGTACAGGGACTCCTCTTCTTCCACCCTAACTGCTCCAGCACCCAGATTTGGAGGGAGACCCCTCCCCAGGCAGAAATAACCGACTGTTTGGGAACATGGAGCTAAGCAGAACTGCTCCCCTCTCACCCGGGTTCTGCCATAATCCATCTGGTTTAGGCCAGGTTTGGGGAGGGGAGTGTCTCTTGCCCCATGTCCACCCCATTCCAAATAAATTGCTGGAGTCAGCAGAATGGGAAGTGTTATCACTTACAACAAAAGCGCGAGATAAATCCAGGTCCCACATTATCAGATAAATTGGCTCATGATGACTGGCGTGACTGGAAAGTGGTGGAAGAACAGCTAGAGGTGGCAGAGGCTGTATCAAGGATGGAAAAGGTCCAGGAGTTATTTCCCCTGTCCCTGTGTGGAGGGGGCTGGGAATGGTCTTTCCAGGCCTTCCCAGAGCTGCCTGCCCGCTCCCGTCCCGGGCAGTTGCCGGGCTGAGCTGGGGGAGAAGCCCCTTCCCCACGGGCGCGCCCCGCCTGCCTCCCCCCAACCCCCCTGCCTGCCCAAGCCCTCATTGCTCATTAACCAGCTCCTGCACTAGAGAATAATGAGTCGTAAATCACCCAGCCATCGCCTGGACTTTAAACGCCAGCCCTCCCGGAGTGCCCGGCCATCCCGCCGTGGGAAGGGGGAGAGGCCCCCGATCATCCCGACCCAGCCCTGGTTTTCCTTGGACTTTCGCATCTTGCAGGTTCTGGTTAATCTTGGAGCAAACAGTGCGGGAGATAAGGAGCCGGGTGACCCTCCGAGCCCCTCGCCCTCCATCCCACCCCTCACCTTTGTGTTCCCTGTGCCCGGCCCCGCAGGTGTTTGCTCCCAGAGCAGCCCCATCGCCCCGGGATGCCGGAATCTCCACCAGGCAAGTGAGACCATCCAGCCGCACCCCAAATCCACCCTGGTTATCCACATTATCCCCCCGGCAGTTCTGGACCCTTTTTTCCGGGGTCGGGGGCTCTTTTCCCCGGGGAGGGGATGAGTTTCATCTCCTCCTTTTTCTCACATTTGGTGTGGGTTCTGCCACTTAATGCCACTGCCACTGCTCTGGGACACGGGGAACACTCTCAGCCATGATAACTGTGGCACCACATCCACCTCGGCGCTGGCAAAGCTCCACGGGCACTGTGACTCAGGCAAATAACTAGGGTGAGGTAAAACGGGCGGTTGCACGGGTCAGAAAACGGCCAACATCTCCCCCACATGTAAAAAAATATGGAAAACCCCGTGTTTTGAGAGCCCTCCATCAAAATTGGGAGGGTGGGGAACAGGACATTGTTGTTGGAGTGAAATAGGGGAAAGTAGAAACGCCTCAAAAATATCCATATTTGAATTTTTCTCCACCCAAACTCTTCCATGCCAGGACTGACAAAATAGGAGGTTTCAACATCAGCCTTTGGCTGGCACAAGGGGGGGGGGGCTGCGTGTGGCAGCCCCGCAGGGCGTGGACTCCTCTCACATCGCCCTTTCCCCGTCCAGCCACCGGAGCCCCCCGGCCCTGCCGCACCCCCGGGAGTGTCACCCCGGCTCGGGGAGCCCCCGCTCTCCCTTTGAACCTCTCCCTTTGAACTTCCCCCCGACCCCCTTCTGGGACACCTGAAAGCCATTACCGGGCAGCCGCGGGGTGGGACGGGGAGTGCTGGGGGGGTTCGGATGTGTTTGCAGAGTGACCCGTCTTTGATCAAGACCTTTGCTCCTCCCAGCCCCACTCGCAGCCTCCCCGGGTCAGTGCACGAGGGCAGTGCCCAGCACAACTGTCCAAACCCAGAGGTATGTGGGGACATCCCACACCCCCAGAGCCACCTCAGTGTGGGAACGTCCAACCCCCTAAAGACATCTCCATGCAGGGACATCCCATATCCCAGAGCCACCTCAGTATAGGGACATCTCACCCCTCCATAAATTCAGAGCATCCCACAGTCCTTAACTCAGGTCCTCTCCTGGGACATCCCATGGGATTTTTCCAAGACACCAGAGTCCCAAAAGCCACTGGACGGAGTGGCCACATCCTGCCCAGCAGCATCCAGCAGCTCAGGAGCAAAGTGTGGCCATGTAAACATCCCACAACTCTGCATCAAAATAAATCCAGTCCCACACAAGCCCTGCACGGGTTCCTGGGGCCAAGGCACGGCCACCCCAGTCACCGAGTGCCCACAGTTGTGAGGGATCTTTGATGGGCTTTGCAGCCATAGGAATGTCCCGGGCTCCAGGCTCTCCCCGTGTCAGCACAGGAAGGGTGGCTGTGCTAAATCGAGCGTCCCCACCACACAACCTGCTCCGCTCTCACCCCGGCCCTCCCCAGCCCCCATCCTCCGGGCCCCGGCTGAGCAAGTGCTTCCAGACACGGGTCAGAGCACGGGGGGCTTCCCTGGGCCCCGCCGGCCACGGAGATGGGAAAACAAGACCCCAGCCGGGTCTGCTCCGGTGTCCGGTCATTGCTGCCAAGCCAGTGGGCTGGGGAGGAAGGACGATGCCCACAGCCCTGCCAGCCCTGCCTGTCCTGCCATTCCTGCCTGCCCTTCCAGCCCTGCCAGTCCTTCCAGCCCTGCCAGTCCTTCCAGGCCTGCCAACCCTGCCATTCCAGCCTGTCCTGACATTCCTGCCAGCCCTTCCAACCCTGTCTGCTGCCCAACCACAGGCTCACAGCGCCTGGGGGTCCCTGTTCTGCACCCCAGGTCTCCAGGCACCCACAGCTGCACTCACAGCTCCCAGCAGAGGCTGATTTGGCAGCACCAGGTTAAAGGTTGGACTCAGTGGTCTTAGAGGTCCTTTCCAAACTAAATGACTCTGATTTCCCAGCAGGTTCCCCCCGGAGTTCCCCTGCCCCCCTCCCTGCTGCCCTTATCCCCCCAGCACATCCTTCCCGGTGCCCTTGATGGATCCTGGTGTTGCACCCAGCTGAGGTCCTGCAGCCACGTGCCCTCCCTCGTAAGGGACAGCAGGGAGGGATGTCCCACAGGGATGTCCCACAGCCCCACAGTCACCCTGCACAGCCAATGGTGCATTCACCAGCTCCCCAAATCCTGCCTCCACTGCTCCAGCCCCTTGGATGACGAGCTGCATCAGGGCTCTTCCCTTTGGAGCAGCACATCCCTGGTGCCACAGCAGCCAGGAAATGCCACCACCGCCCTTCCTTGGGGCCAGCGTGGTCACCCAGAGCAGTCACTGCTGGGAGCTGCTCAAACCCCTCACTCAGCTTCCTCTCCTCCACTAAAATCCCTTTTCCAGAGAAGCCTCCAGTCTTTGGGTTCACCTCTGTATATTTATAATGAATTTGTCCCAAGATTAATCACTCCGAGAATCCCCCGCGGATCCTCTTCGCGCTGGGGAGGGGACATTGTGCCTATTGCTCCAAATTCCTCTGGATTAGCAATTAAGGCATCTTTTCTCACTTTCTATCCAAGGGAGAGCCCTTCTGCTAGAGCCATTACAGGTCTCACACAGCCTCGCTCTTTGTAGGGCAGAGATTCCCTCCGCGGGATTTTCTCCCATCTTTCACCGAGGTATTTTTTGGGGACCACAAGCTTAATTTAAAAGTTATTCATTATAACTTTAGCACCTAGTTACGCCTCAAGGATTTTGTAATCCCTCTCTGGAAAGTCATGGGAGCAGAATAACAAACGGGTTACATGTTGGAGTGCAGTTAGTCAGGAGGTGCAGGTAAAATTCCCAGCTGACAGCTCCATCCACCCCACCCAGCATGCCAGGGTCCTTTGTGGGTGCCTGCCACCCCAGCCCCATCCTCATCATCCTTTTGGATGGGCTCTTCTCACCCCTCTCCATCCGAATCCATCCCCAGCAGCAGCACTGGCTATTGAGGAGGTCACATCTTAAATAACAACCCAAAAAAGACATGGGGGAAGGGAAAATATCTGCACAGTGGAGCTCAGGACAACCCCAACGTGCTCTCCCCGGATTTTCACAAGCCTTTGTTTTGGTCATGACTATCATTTATTTTTAATGTGTTTTCCTATCATTAACTGTAATTTCAGGATTTTCGAAACAGAAAAGAATTAAACATTCAGTAATTTGGGGAGTTTTTCTCTTTTTTTTTTTTTGCAGTGAAGAGGCAAAAAGTGCTGATCTGCTCCTGACAAAGTTGATGAATCGGCACTTTTAATAGTAGTTTTTTTCCTTGGCCAGTTCCCAGCCCGATCTTTAGTCTGGCAGCTGAGCTGCTTCCCCCTGCAGCAGTCCTGGAGGAGGCTGGTGGTCCTCAGGAATTGCTGTGTGCTGGTGATTTCGGGGCCCTCCTCAGCAGTGCCAGCCCCTTGCCCCTGGCAGTGCCATCACAGGGATGTTGGCTCTGAAGGAGTCTGGGGCAGAGAACCCTCCCCCTCCTCCACAGTGTCCTTCCCACCTTCACTTCCCTGTTATTGCCTGTGGGTTTCTCGTGGAGGCACAAATTCCCTGGCACAGTTTCTGCCTCTGAAGTGCTGAAGGACTTTGTTCCCTACCTTTGCCTCAGTCTCACCCCCCTAAGCCACATCTTACACCTGACCTACCCTATTTTCTGCTCCTTTCTCTTGCCTCCAGGCAAACTCAGCTCCTCCGGGCTGAAAAAAGCCTTTTGAGCTCCCATTCCACAGGCTCCTGCCCTCAGCCTCGCCTTTCCCATTCCCACTCACATCCCTTCTCTCCTGGAAGAGCTCCAGGGCTGTGCCTGCTGCTCTCCAGCAGGGCTCGGGCTTCCCATGTCCTTTCCAAAGGAAGGACTCTGCCTTTCCCAAAGCCTTGTGGCTCTTGTCATCTCTGCCTGCTCCGTGCCTGCTCCTGCGACGCCCTGCTGAGCTCCAGGAAGGTGTCCCCATCCCATTCCCAGGTGGAGAGGGGCTGCCACCGAACAGCATCTGAGCACAGAGCCTCAATTTATCAGGAGAAGCCATGAGATCCCCAGGGCCCCCGACCTTTCAACAGCCAGATGCAAAACACCCTCTCCTGTTCCGCAGGTACTCCCTCCTTTCCAGTCCATTGAAACCCAAATACATGTCCTCAGCCTGATGGATCGCTGCTGCTCCGCGCCCTTCGCCTTCCAGGGGGAGTGGGAAGGAGAGGAAATGGCTCCTGTGAGCTTTCCCCCGGCCCACTGCACGGAGAGAGCACAAAGCACACGGAAAACATCACTGCTCTGCGGATAAGACACCGATTCACCTTCTAGACCTGCTGGAACAGCCTTAGGAAAGTCATTCATCTCATCCCTTCCCACCTCAGCTCCCCTGTTCACCGTTTGTCCTTTCTGTTTAAACTTTGAACACTCGTGGCTGGTTTGAGCCGTTTCTTGCTGGTTGGAGCATCGTTAAACAGCCCTTGTGCCAAAGAGGCAGGAAAAGCCTGTTGGGAAGCAAATCCCCCAGGATGCTCATCTAAGGCCACTGCCCTCCCCATTTCCCCACGTGCTCCTGTCTCAAAGTTGTCCCACCCCTCGGTGTTCCCAGAGAGGGAGGTGACGAGCCTGGAGTGCAGTGGGGTGACGAGAGGGATCCTGGCACGGGAGGGCACAACTGCCACAATGCTTGGCCCTTCCCAGGGTCAGGATAACGGGGCAGGATTCCCAGATAACCCCCGGCAGATATACAGCTGCTCCCAGGCCCTGCCCTCCCTCCTCTGGTGAATTAAGGCAGCACTGGCAGCCCAAGCCCTGGGACATAAATTAGTGATGGGATCAGCGATAGGAGCCAGCCCCTGGCTCAGAGGGGCCCTGGGGCTGCAGTGCCCATCCCGGGATGCTCTTTGCCTCCCCAAAGGCAGCACATTCCTGGCCGGGCTGGGGGCTTGTTTTCTCCCCCAGAATGGGGTGGGTTGTTAATACCTGCTGACCCCAGGGTCACGGGTCAGGCACAATCATCCCATGGAGCCGAGGGAAGTGGCCCCTGCAGTGACACATGGCTGCTCCAGGCACTGCCACCATTCCCCGGATGAGGCTCCAGCTCCCCACGGCACTGGGATTGGGGAGCCCCTAGGTGCCACGCAGGCTCCAGTGAAGGGATGGGACCTGTGGGAACAGGGAACTGAAAACCTGTGGCTGCCTTTTCGTAGATGCCAGGCAGGAGGGAAAGATTTCCTGTACACTTTCTCTTCTTCATCCTTTCCTTGCTCACACATGTCCTTCCCTTGCAAAAACCCTCAACCTCCCACCCCAAAATTCCATACCACAAGAAACTGTGTGAAAAAGAAACCTCAAAATCCAATAAAAAAGCATTTACATGCTCAGCCCAGCCGTGGGGAGCACAGGTGCCCCAGGGGTGTCACCTGGGGCCACCCACAAGCGCTGCTCCCCTGAAGGATTTGGGGCATTTCTGCACCAAGATCCAGGCAGAGACCCCACAGGCAAAGGCAGCCTCATGGCCTGGGACAAGGCAAGTGCAAAGCTCCTGGACAGCTGGTCTGTGAACCCCCCTCCCACCAACAGGACCCCCCCACATCCCTGGCTGGCAGTGCTTTAATAACCCCTGGCGCCAAGAGCCCGGCCCTGAGCGCATGGGTCACTAATTAGCCCCTGCTCATTAGTCCAGTCACAGGGTCGGGGCTGTCAGCGGATGGGTGATTAGTGCCCCATGGGGCTGGAACCCCCATTTCCACCCACCACTCCAAAGAGACGATGAGCCAGTGCTTTGGGCCTCTCCAGGGAGGCAGGAGCCAAGTGTTACCCACCAGCATCCCCAGTGCTCCCAGTGCCACACTGGGTGACAGCAGGGACCCGAATTATTTGCCTGGCCCGAGTGATGGATGTCCCCGTAATGAACCCAAAATGGAAGGGGCCAAAGATTAAAACCAGCCCCCCTCCAACCTGTTTGGTTGAGTGCACGGAGCCCAGATAAGAACAAGTTAAATTTATCTTCAAAGAACCCCCAAAAGCGGCTCTCACTTGACCCCCCCCCCCACCAGTGTAAATCTTCCCCTTATCTGAACTTCCAAGGAGCGGGGCTGGGCGGGGGACGGAGCGGGAAGGCTGCAGACTGGTTTAAGCCAAGCCCCTCTCTGGTTCGGATTAAAGGGGAGGATAAAAGAGCACGCGGGGTCCCTCCGGGAGCATAAATAACGCGGGACGGGCCCTGCGCAGGGATTTACACCCGGGAGTGCTCAGAGCCCAAACAACAGCGAGGGGGGCACGAGGGGGGTTTGGGCCCTGCCAAGGGGTGAACGTGGCTGTGGAGAGGGCAGAGAGGGCAGGAGGCACCGGGTGGGCAGCGGGGAAGAGGTGGAATGATGGTGGGATGGGACCCTGCGGAGCTGGAGCGGCACCACGTGCAGATCCTGTCCTGTGCAAGGAGGGAGGGGAAAAGGGGAAGGAGAAGGAGAAGGGAGAAGGGAAAGGAAAATGGAAAGGGGAACGGACAGGGGAATGAGGAGAGGAATGGGGAGGAGAAGGGGAAAGGAAAGGGGAAGCGAAAGAGAAAAAGAAAAGAGGAAATAAAAGAGGAAAGGAGGGAAAAGGGAAAGGGAGGGGAAGGGGAAAAGGGAAAAGGGGTAAAGAAAAGGAGAAAGGCAAAGGAGAATAAGAAGCAGAAGGGAAAGGAAAAGGGAAAAGGCAAGGGGAAAGGGAAAAGACAAGGGGAAGGGACAAAGGCAAAGGGAAAAGACAAGGGGAAGGGGAAAGGAAAAAGGAAAAGAAAAGGTGAAGGAAAGGGGGAAGGGAAAGCAAAAAGAAAAAGGGAAAAGGGGAAGAGGAAGCAGAAGGGGAAGGGAAAAGGAGAAGGGGTTGCAATACCCTGCAGCATCCATGCTGCAGTGACCCATGTCTCACGTGCCGGCACATCCGTGTCCCTGCGGATCGGACAGAGGAAACCGGGCAGACACAGCCAAATTCCAGAAAATTATTTTTTCATTTTCTCCTTTATTAGCTTTTTATTAGAGGAAAAAATAAACGCGGTCTGACTCTGCCCCAGCACAACCTTTACCAGCCAAGCTCCTGCCTGCACAGAGGCCCCACTCGGGCTCCGAGCCCTGTCCTGGGTGCCCGGATTTAGGGGCTGTTGGGACCCCCTGGCACTGGTGCGTGGGCAGGGGGTGGGGGGAGCTCCACCACCCACCCACACCCCGTGGGTGCTCAGGTCAGAGGTGTCCTGGAGGGCAGATCCAAAGGCAAACCGCCCAGGATCCGTGTGCTGTGGGACTGGCAGATGGGTGAATAAATCCAACTGGGATGGGAACATCCCGGCCAAGGAATGAGCTCACCACGGGGTCAGATGCAGTGGATAACACGGAGCCTCTTGCCTTGATGCAGTTGTGGGGAAGACGCAGCCCAGTGAGAACCATCGGAAAAAGCCTTTGACCTCCCTGAACTCTCGGAGAGGCTGAAGCGGCACCTCCGACCCGGAGAGCCGGGGGGAGGGAAGAGCAGGAGCAGATGTCTGTGGTGGGGGACACGTGCAGCAGCCAGGGAGGAGGGTGGGATGAGCTGGGGGGGCACCCAATGGCACCACGGGTGGATCAGGAGATGGGATGTGATGGCCACCCATGGACATTCCAGCTTGGCAAATCCGAGCCCTGCAGCATCCCGGGGAGCTGATGCCCTTCCCAGCACCCTCCCTCCCGCAGCAGGAGCCGTGCCTGCCGTGCTCCCACTGCAGCTGCAGGTTCCCTGTGCTGGATGTGGGGAGGGCTGCCAAGATCCATCACCCTCCCGCACAACCGCTCTGGGATCTGGAATCACTTATTCTCCAGGCCCAGGAATTAACACATTACAAAGGCACAGTGACTTCAAGAACCTGGAATGGGATCAGTTTTTGCTCAAATTGTCACCTGCTGACCCTGTCCCTGGCCTTGGTGTGGGGAGGGGCACGGACACAGGTCCCTGGGAGGGCAGGAATCCTCAGCTCCAGGCCCCGGCTGAGGAGGTGTTGGGGCTCACTCCCCACGTCACATGGATTTTTCTCATTCCTAGTTGAAGTTCTCCAGAGCTCAGCCCAAGGTGAGAAGTGACCCCGGGGCTGCCACGTGTGCCCTCCACAGTGTGGGATGGATGATCCCGTCACCTCCCACCCAAAGCATCTCCCAGTTATCAGCAATGCCTCCCCTCGCCCCCCCGAGCCTGGCCAGCAGGAAACATCCCGCTGGGATTAGGGGAGAGTAACTCAGGGGATATCACCCGGGATGCTCACAGGGCCGTGGTATTAATCTGTTTGTTTGGAAAAGCAGATCCTGCCTCGAGTGGCTGAGGGTGCTTGTGATGAGCTGCCCACGCCAATGCTTAAGGCTTCCCTTCAGGAATCATTGACTGTCCCATATTCCTGCTTAAAACTGCAAGGAAAGAGCTCTTCTAAAAACAATAAATAGAGCAGGACCCTGTGAAGGGAGCGGGTGCCCTGGGGGGGACACACCTCACAGATCCTCCCTTGAGTGCAGCCTGAGCTCATGCAGTGCTGTCTCTTGGGGCATGGGGAGGGTGTCACAGCAACTGCTAGCAATTTGGGGAATATAATCCCAAAAGTCCAGAGCGATGTCCAGGGGCCATGAGGAGATCCCAGTGGGCTCCTCCCTGCAGTGCCCAGTGTCGTGCCTCAAGCTGGGGAGGACTTTGACACCCCAGTGCCCTCGTGGCCCCCTTGTCCTCCTCCTCCTTTTCCTCCTCCTTCTCCTCTTTCTTCTCCTCCTCCTCCTCCTCCTCCTCCGCCCTGGCTGCTGGCTCCAGCTGGAGAGAAATCCTGCTTTTTTTGCCTTGTGACCATGCTAAGCGAGCTGGAGAAAATCAACACGGGATTTGCATTAACAGCAGTCGCTACAACAAGATCCCGGCCAAACACAATACTGGAAACTCAGCTTTCCCCCCATCCTTAGTGCTTCCAGATGGAGCCCCTCACACAGACCAAAGGGTAGGGGCCAACCCCCCCTTCTGCTCTCAGCACAGACCTTTCCTTCGGCCCCAGGCTCCGGAGGGGGCGAGGAGGGACAGATCTGCCCTTTGTCCGAGCTCCTGCCCGGTGCCGGAGCAGCGGCGGGACCGGCAGCTTTCCCTGTTTCCAAAGCAGCGGATTTATTTCCGCTTACATCAGAGAAAGCTGGAAAAAATAATAAAAGAGAAAGAGATCAGGATATTCTGTAAGTCCCTTGGGATCTGTATAGGGGAAGACATCCTTGGAATAACATCAGCAGCCTCAGCACCGCCTTCGGAGGCCGGCCAGGAACCGGCCTCTCCGGGCACTGAGAGCACTATAGCAGAGTGCTAAAAATATTCATTATCCAGCAGGGAATCCTCACAACTGCACAGGCCCCAGGTATTAAGTAGGTAGCAGGACCTGGCACAGGCTCCTTGGCTTACACCTACTCACACACATTTGGGTTTGCCATTAAAGCCTCCAGGCAAGGATGCTCCCGAGGAAGGGCCAAGAGGGAGCAGTTGGCTTGTCCCCCACTGTCCTCTGCCAGGAGACCCCCATCCCACAGAGCTGACAGCTCCTTTATTGGAGTTGGAGCAGCTGGGGCTTTGCCAGGCCCTTTCTGATAAGAAACCCAGTTGCCTTGGGCACGTGGGTGTGTTGAGGAGCACCCAGGGCCCCTGCACCCACTGGTGCTGCTGTGTCACCTTCCACGGACTGGAAATCCTCTGCTCACGTGCTCATCCTGTGGGAAGCTCGTTAAACAAGCAGGCTAATTTTTGGCCAGACATTGCAGGAGCCCAGCGTTGCTTTGGACAGGGGCTCATGCTCTTCCCAGCCATTACAACATGAAATGGGTTCCACTGCTTCCTCCAGGTGGGAGTTTTTTCTTCCTCCCTCTTTTTGGGACAAAACCTCATGCACAACTGCCACTGAATCCTCCCAGAATTGCAGCAGCTCCCATCAACGCTCCCACAGGATCTCCAGCTCCAAGACTGCACAAAGAACCTTCACACAGATATGAAAATCAAATTTAAGTCACAGTTTCTTGTTTTTCACCAGCACTTTTGCAGCTGCTGCTTCCCAGCCTTCCTTTGCAATTGTGAGGAAATGGAGGCAAAGCATCCCAGCTGCATGTGGACTGAACATGGAGCATCTGCATATGGAACTAGGGAATCCCAGAATGGTTTGGGTTGGAAGCAACTGTACAGACCATCCCATTCCAACCCTCTGCCATGGGCAGAGACACCTTCCACTAGCCCTGCTTGCTCCAAGCCCCGTCCAACCCGGCCTTGGACACTTCCAGGAATGGAGCAGCCACAGCTTCTCTGGGCAACCTGTGCCAGGGCCTCCCCACCCTCACAGGCAATAATTCCCAATATCCATCTAACCCTGTCCTGCAGCAGCGGGAAGACATTCCCCCTCGTCCTATCCCTCCATCCCTTGTCCCAAGTCCCTCTCCAGTTCTCCTGGAGCCCCTTTAGGCACTGGAAGGGGCTCCGAGGTCTCCCTGGAGCCTTCTCTTCTCCAGACTGGGACCCCCCAGCTCTCCCAGCCCATCCTGCTGTCTGGCTGTGCAGGGGGCACTCGGAGGGTTTGGGATTGCAGGAGCAGGATGTTGTGGCTGGGTGTTCTGTGCTGCAACCCCCCAGCACTCCTGGTTCCGCCGGCTCCTGGCCCATTCCCGTGGCCCTGCAGGAGCTCCGTGTCCGTGCGCCGGCCCTGGCACAGCCAGGAGGGATGTGCTCACTCACATCCTGTTTAGCCCAGGCTGTTTACAGCCCCCAGCCGTGTTTACCGTCCTGCCTGAGCCCTCTGCAATCCAGAGGCAGCTGCAGCTGGAGCAGGGATGCAGGAGGGGGGCTCTGGGATGTTCCCCAGAGCTGGATGTGGGGCAGCCCAAGGAGCTCAGCCTTGTTTATCCTGCTGTGGTTTCCCTGGTCCTGCTCTGCACAGGGACACACGGAGCACTCCAGCTTTCTCCTGCCACCACTGCTGCGCACGTGGAGGTCTCGAGTCCCTTCCGGGGGGGAAGAACAGATGTGAGGGCTGTTAAATCTTGGAACGGTTTGTGTTGGAAGGGACCTTAAAGCTCATCTCGTTCCACCCCCTGCCATGGGCAGGGACACCTTCCCCTAGCCCAGGTTGCTCTAAGCCCCATCCAACCTGGCCTTGGACACTTCCAGGGATGGGGCAGCCACAGCTTCTCTGGGCAACCTGTGCCAGGGCCTCCCCACCCTCACAGGGAAGGATTTCCTCCTAACCTCCAACCTGAATGTCTCCTCTTTTAATTTAAAACAGTTTCCCCTTGTCCTGTCACTCTCTGTCCATGTAAAATATCACTCTCCATCTTTTTTGTAAGCTCCCTTTAGGTAATGAGAGGAAAGGCAGGAATCCTCCTCAGATCCTTCAGCCAGCAAACCCAGGAATGTTTTATCTGGCAGCTGTTTCCAATGTCCCATTTGACAGTGGCAGCGTTGTGGATGGGACCCCAGACCCGTGTGACCAGGCAGGGCTGGCCCTGCAGCACCCACTGGCCCTGCAGCATTCCTGGCCCTGCTTTTACACACAACAGATTTGCTCTGTGCCTTAAAGAAAAGCCCCTCGTAAAACCTGCCAGCCCTGTGGAGAGATAAGGGGGGTCTCAGGGAGCCCTTGGCTCGGGAAGGGGCTGCAGAAGGAGCTGCTGTGATGAAGAGCCAAGTGCAGGGGTGGCCAGAGGAGGGGAAGGCTCTGGGGCCACTGCAGAACCTTTGCCAGCCCCAACCCCAGCCCTGAAGCTTGGAAATCTGAGTGGTGGGATCAGGGCAGCACGTGGAGCATGTAACCATGCTCCTACTGCCCTATCATGCAGCTTGCAGGTGGGACTCTGGCCCTGGAGGATCCCGGGGTTCCCAGAAAACCTCAATGATTCCGTGGTTCTGTGTTTTTAGGGATGTTCTGCATCTTTCTGACTCGCTGCTCAAGGGGGAGCTGGGCTGGGTGCCTCAGTGTGGCACAGCCAGTGCTGCCCGGGAGTGGGTGAGAGGAGAGGGGTGGGAGCACAGGGCAGATCCCCCCACAGATAAGGGGGGATATAATGACTCGTTTTACACACGTGGAGACACAAAAAGCCAAATCACAGAGGATAATTGCTCCAAAAAACAAAGGGGTGCTTCATATTTCTTGGCTTCCTGACAGAATTAGCGCAGCCAGCGTTCCTGGGCTTTCCTTTCATTCTTCTCCAAAAACATCACTTTCCTCGGGGGTGATGAGGGGGTGGGAGTGGGAAAGCCATGAGCATCGCCGGGCCCCGGCAGCGTGGGGCAGCTGCCCACGGGGAGAGGGGCTTTGCTGCACCTCTTCTTGCTGCCCCCTCACTCCTCCGGCCCCTTGTCCTATCCCAGACCTCAAATCAGGGGGGCAGCTGTGATGTGCTGCCCATCCCACCCTGGCTGTGCTGAGGTGGCACCTCGGACGTGGCACTGAGCGTGGCGGGGAGGCAACGTGCCAGCGGCGCGTCCTCATCCACGGGGCTCGGGGAGGCAAACAGCTGGGGAAGAGCCTGGGAGGCTTTTTCCCAAGCTGGGAATGCTCTCTGAAGCCCTCGCCCCCGGAGCCAGGTGTCCTTTGAATGGGAGGGCTCCCGGCAAGCCGCGGCACGGGCGGCACCGGGGAGTGCCCGTGGCAGGGCAGGGCGATTCCTCGGGGAGCTTTGGGATGGAAGCTCAGCTGCTCGCCTCAAAAACAAGCACTTATGAACGTGGAGGGTGGTGGTTTTGGTGGAAGAAAGGGCACAAAAGGAGTGTGGGAGGCAAGGAGAGAGAGCAATGGGATGGAATGGGGATGAGGTGCCGGTGCTGGACCCACCTGCTCAGCCACAGGGTAACAGGTCCAGTGCCACCACTGTGGGCTCAGCACCTGACAGCAGGGTGCCAGGGACATCCCTGGGATCCTTTTGCCTTACCTCAATAAAAACAAACAGTATAACCCCTTTCCTTTATCACTCCCTGCTCTCCAGCTCTCTTTTATGGCCACGCAGTGCCACCCTTCCCATGTCCCTGCCACACACAGGCCCCACAGGCACCCTTTGCACCTCCAGCTCCTTTCTCCCCATGCCCAGGGTGGGTGACAGCAGGGTCCCTGTGGGTGCCAGGAGTAGGGGACAGGGTGGGGGCTCCCCCATGCCCCTCCCCACCAGCTGAGCCCACCCTCCAGCCCTGCCCCAGCTGGGTGAGAGCTGCAGCTCTTCAGGCCTCCCCACCAAGAGGGTTCTGAATAACCATTCAGGGCTGGAATTAAAAAGCTGAAGTGTAAAAGAACGTTCAAGGGAGCAGTGGAAGAACCGGATTTTCTTTTATTTGATTTTTTTTTTTCTGAAGGATGCTGTATTGAGCCGACCATGACAAATATGCCAGGAATGTTTGCCCTCAGGGCCTGGGAGAGCAGGGAAAGGCCCAGAGAAAGGCTCAGCTGGCACCTTATCAACACAAAACAAGTGCCAGTGGCAGGTCCCTGGGGCAGCAGCTGCCCATTCTGGGAGCAGGGTGCCAGGAGCAGGATGCCAGTGGGCACCCACTGTGCCAGAGGGACCTGCCCTCCAGCTGCACAAAGGGGAGGGAAAGTGTGTCCATCTTTTCTCCCAAGGAGCAAGACACAGGACAAGAGGAAACGGCCTCCAAATGCACCAGAGGAGGCTTAGGTTGGATATTAGGGAAAATTCCGTCATGGAAAGGGTTGTCCAGTGGAGTCTCCACCCCTGGAGGGGTTTAAAAGCCATGTGGATGTGACCCTTGGGGACGTGGGGCAGTAGTGGCCTTGGCAGTGCTGGAGGAATGGTTGGACTGGATGATCCCAGAGGGCTTTTCCAGCCTTAATGATTCCATGATTCTCTGAAAGAGCCCTGGCCCAGCTGTGAGGAAGCCATGCACAGCGGGCTGGGGCCGGGGCTAATTAACAGTCCTCGTTAAAAATATATTGTGTTTGCATTAAACAAGGTTCCCCCAAGCCAGAGGAAGCCGGTGAGGGACTGTGGAGAGATAGCGAGAGAGGGAGGGGGGGCAGGGAGGGGGAGGCGAGGCCTGAGTGCATTTATTTCTGTACTCACTTCCATTTCTAAACCAAACCAAAGTGCCTCAGAGGCTGCAGGCGCCCTCACGTCTATTAAAGTACCACATAGGAAATTGTAAAGTGCAGGAAAACAACCCAATCTGCCTGACCCCGTCACAAACCCCAGCCACAGCCGAAGCTGCAGGGTAAACAACGCCGAGCCGTTGTCACTGAACCTCTCCCGGGCACTGGACTTAGTCCTGCTGGGGGTTGGATGTCCCCACCGAGGCTGGGTGTCCCCACAGCCCTCATCCCAGCCTTCAGCCACAGAGCTGCCCCCCAGTTCTCACCCAGGATGCTCCCACTTGCCTCCTCCCGGAGGATGCTCTGCTGCAATGCCATTGCTGGAGTGCTCCGGTCCCAGCAGGAACAGCATCCAGCAAATCCCTGTCCTCACCCAGCCCCGGGACAGCACACAGTGCCCTTCTCTGGGCTGTGAGGAGTGGGAGCAGCTGGGCTCCAGCATGGCTTCTTGTGCTCTTCCAAGTTTCCCTGGCCAAGGGGATGATGTTAAATGAGTCAACCGTTGGTCCGAGCACTGCGGTTGGGAGGGTTTCCTTCAAAGTCAGATGCTCCCTCTCCTCCCCACTGGAGATGATGCTGCACTGGGCCAGTGGTGGGTCTCCTCTCTCCCATCCAGTGCAGGACAAATATCCATCTGAGCCTTGGGGTTTGTCCCAGGCTCCCTGAGGCCGCCTGACACCCCCAGAGCATCACTGGCACCGCTGTAGAGCCATTAGCATCAGTCCCACGGAGACCTCGCTCCGTTTCCCTGGACACCGATAATTCAGCCAGAACCTGAACAATTTTCTGTGCATAATAACCAGAAATGTGCTCTCTGGCAGGCTCAGAAATCAGCATCCCAGAGAGGCAGCCTGGATTAATCAGGGTGGCCGTGACTCGGAACAAACCCGCTGATGAAGCCCTGGCAGAGGCAGCAGCGTGTGCCAGGCCGTGCCTCTGCCTCCTGCTCCCGCACAGCACGAGGGATCAGGAATCTTTGTGGAGTGATTGGCCGCATTCTTCCAGAGCCCTCTGCCACCAGCGCTGTGCCACTGGCTCTGTGACCCCTCAGTTCTCCACCCCCCACGCCGGCAGCGACAGGGACTGGGCAGGGGGGGATGTGGGGCCGCTGCCGTGGAGGGGAGGATGATGGGGGGTCAGGGAGTCCCTCATCAGGATTCCAATCTGCTTCCCACACACTCTCCAGCCGAGTCTCCGCTGCCCACAGGGTGTAGTTGGGGGCTTTTCCTGGCCTATCCCAACCTGCTCCCCCAGGACATCCCCCTATCTCTTCCCTCCAGGACGTATCACCCAAAGCCACTCCAGCATCAACTCCTCCACCTCTGAAGGGACAGCACTGACCATTTTTGGCAGGATATTCAGCTGCTGGACACTGTGCTCAGGGCTGGCACCCACAGCAGGCTGCAGCCAGGATGTCTCCTGCTTTCCTGGGACCCCTGGGGTCACTGAGCAGGTCACAGGCACCACAGGCTAAGCTGAAGGGATGCCAGCACCCTCCTGTGCTCCCTGACCCTATGAGGAGTGGGGGGTGCACAAGCAGGGCAGCCCTGCAGGGTGGGAGGCTGGACACGTCCTCCACCCCTCACTCTCCCCTCCTGGCGAAGCAGCAGGATGTTTACACGATGGTTTCTGGCTGGTGAAGGACACACAAAGCCTCGAAAAAATAAAATGAATAAAGAAAAAAAATTCCCCTGTTGTTCCCTCCAGCAGCTGGAAAGTAAACACAGCTGCTCTGCTCCCCCGAGCACACCCCGGCCCCCCCGGGTCCCACACCCAGGACACGCTGCCCAGGGGAGGGGCCCACGAGGGTCCTGAACACCCGGGGGGGGTGGCAGCATGGCTGGGGACACCCACCTTCCCACGCTGTGGAATGGCTGGAGGCCCCCTGAGACAGAAGGCATCCTCCCCCTCAAGGAGCCATCCAAAGGTGGTACCAGTCCAGCAGGTCCCACCTCTGCCCTGCCCTTGCAGGATGGGGTGGATAAGCTGATCCCCTGGAAGGAGACACCCAGGAGGGTTTGTGACAGGGCCGATGGACCGTCCCCTGCCCCCAGGGAGCAGCAGAGGAGGGGGGACACAACAGGACACAGCGGGGGTGCAGGGACAGGACAGGCTGGTGTTGAGGCCACGGCTGCCCGTGCATGTGGAGGACGGGGTGAAGTGGAGGTTAAACATCAGGAAACACTTTCTGGCTCTGGATGGGATCCGGGAGGCAGAGCTGGCTCCCACCTGGGAGCCCCCTCTGTGGGAACAGGCTGTGGCTTGGCAGGGGGCTGGTTGGGGACCCCCAGCATGGGCTGTGTGCCCACCACACCACCATGGCCGGGATGTCCCAGATCCTTTCATTCTTCCTTAATTTTAACACAAGCAGCAGCTCCTGCCAGCAGGGCCTGCTGCAGCACCCAGAGCCCCCACCCAGTCGGACCCTAAACTGGGGAGAAGGGGAACATTTCCCATATTTGCTCTGCAACCACAGCAGCTCCAGGACCCTCTGGAACTGCCCCTGAGAAGTGACACTCCTGGTTTGGGATTTAAATAAAGCACAAGGATCCCTAAACCCCCACACAAGAAGTGCCAAATCCCCCCATTTCACCTTTGCCAGCCCCAAGCCTGTCAGTCCCGTGTTCAGGAGCCCTGAGAGCCTGGAGAGAGCTGGGCAGGGTTCAGGTCTGGGGAATGCCTGGGGCAGCAAGGATGTTTCCAGGGATGCTGCCAGGGGCGCTCAGGGCTGCAGGGATGTTTCCAGTGATGCTCAAGGCTACAGGAACGCTACAGGGATGCTTCCAGGGGTTCTCAGGGCTGGGGGATGCTGCCAGGGGTGTTTGGGATTGCAAGAATGGTGCCAAGGACGCCCGGAGTTGCCAGAGGCTCTCTGAACTGCAGATCTGCTCAGGGCTGGAAGAGTACTCGAGGCTGGCAGGGATCCTCGGGGCTGGCAGGGGGTTCAGAACTGGCAGGGATGCTCTGGGCTGTGAGGACACTGAGGGGTGAGATGCTCCAGGCTGTGGGGATGCTCCGGGATGTGGGGTGTTCCAAAATGTGGGATGCTCGGGGCGGGGGGGTGTCCGTGGACAGGGTGCCGGGGGCTGCGGGTGTCGGCGGGCAGCGCAGGGGCTGCAGGGGCTCCTGCCCGGGCCGCTCGCGTGGAGCTCGGCTGTCCTCTAGTGCACGCCCGGCTCCATGACACGGAGCCGTGGGGCCGGGAAGGGCAGGGAGGGAACCACACCAAGACCCACCTCCCACTCCCTCTAAACCTCCGCATTTTGGGGGGCTCTACTGTTTATTCAGCATCCCTTTGCCCCTCACTTTTTTCCCACATCCCACTCCCCCTTGTCCTCCTACCCCTTTTGGCCTCAGCTTTATATCAAGCCTCCACTTAATTTAATGCTCTCCAGTTATTCCTTAGACTCCTGCTCCTTTTCAGCCTCCCATTCTCCAGTGGTCTACATTCTTTGTCAGACTCTCAGGCTCCATTTCCCACTACAATTTTATTAGCCTCCCACCCTCTTTAGCCTCCTCACCTTTTTCAGTCCCCACTTTTTTCTGACCTCTACTTGCCCTCCATTCTCCCACCCTATTTCAGCACAGAGGAGCCAGCACAGGCACGTAGGATGGAGAAAGGAGGAAAAGAGTGAGGGGAGAGGGGGCAGGTTGAGGGAAGAGAGATGGAGTGCAGGTCCTGGGGCGCTGTGGGGCCATCAGAGTCTGAGCAGCCTCACCTGGGCCTCCCCACACACCTGTTTGTGGTTCCATTTAAGCTCAGCCTGGAGCCCTCAGCTCCCTCCTCACCTCAGTGTGGGCATTCCCAGCTCTGTAGGTCCTGTCCCCAGCACAGACCTGTCTGCAGGTGATGTCTCTGGAGTGGCAGCAGATGTCCATAATGCTTTGCCTCCAGCCCTGGCTCCTGGGGGGTTTCAGAGCTGTGGTGCGGCCATGCCCCCATCCCTGCAGACCCCTGGCCAGGCTTGGTGCTTTCCTTGGGTGGCTGAGCTGTTCTGCCAGCCCTGGGGGTGGCACCTGCTGGGTGAGGGCACCGCCAGTGCTGGGGTCACCCTGCTTCCAGTTTCCCTGTCCTTGGGGAGCAGCCACACTGGTGCTTCCCGACTGGGCTTTGTGGCGGTGGTCTCGGCTCCCACAGCCCGTCGAGGTGACACCAGCCCTGTCCCCGCGGGGGCTGTGGACACGGGGGAGGCTCTGCCACCGCCGCACAGAGCAACACCCATCCCTGAGCCGCGGGGGGAGAGGAGGGTGGGAGCTCTGGGGTTCCTGGGGGAGCTCTGGGGTTCCTGGGGGAGCTCTGGGGTTCTTTGGGGACCCCCGGTCGCGCTGTCCCGGCGCTGTCCCCGCAGTCCCGCCGGTGGCCGCGCGAGGGCAGCAGAGCGCCAGGGACGGGCCGCGGGACCAGCGCCGGGCGCGACCCCCGCGCGGGGACAGCGGGACCCCCCGGGACCCTCCGGGACAGGGATCAGGGGATGGCTTGGGTGGGAAGGGACCGGAGAGATCATCTAATTCACCCGCTGCCGTGGGCAGGGACACCTTTCACTAGACCAGGTGGCTCCAACCTGGCCTTGGACACTTGCAGGGGTGGGGCAGTCACGGCTTCGCTGTTCCAGTGCCCCACCGCCCTCATAGGATGCTCTGATCGAGCCAGGCGTCAGGTCCTCTCTCCTTCCTAGGCAGCTCCAGGACCTGCCGTTGCTGACAAGAGCTTCATCTTTAACCACCAAAGGAAGTAACAGAGAAATGAGGAACCACCAGTGTCTGTAGATGCCCCCTTCCTCGTTATGCCGAGACATTAATCCATCCTGTCCCAGCCCTGGCTGAGGAGCAGATCTGAGGACCCTCACTCCAGGGCTCCTTTGCTCCAGTGGGATGAGCTCCCCAGCAGCTGCTGGTGCAGACGTGGGTCTATCAGCCTGGCTTCGGGCTCTGTGCCCAATCTGATATTCACGCACGGCCTCCCCCTCTCCCACCCCCACTGTCTTCAAAGCCAGCGACCTGGCAGTGGTTCTGAAACCCGGGCAGAGCTTCCATGCCACGGCTTGGCATGGAGCTCAAAGGCTCAATTAGCAACATCTGCTCTTGCGGGCTGTAAAACCCTCTCCCTGCTCCCCTCCCTCGCTCCGAGCGCTCACAGCTGGGAGCAGCATGGGGCTGCAGCCAGCCCGGGCAGGGAGCTCTGCCGGGCAGCCACAGAGCCTGCCCCTGGCTCACAGCTGGCACAGAGTGCCCTGACACCTCCGCCACTGTGCCATCTCCGCCAGTGTGGCACCTCTGCCACTGCTCTACTAATCCCTTGGCTCCAGGGCCTGATGGCAGCTGAGAGTGCAGGACAAGGGGTGTGCTCTCCTCTCCGGTGACCAGTGACAGGACCCAGGGAATGGCTGGAGCTGTGTCAGGGCAGGGTCAGGTTGGATCTCAGGAAAAGGTTCTTCCCCCAGAGGGTGGTTGGGCACTGACCAGGCTCCCCAGGGCAGTGGGCACAGCACCAAGGCTGCCAGAGCTCCAGGAGTGTTTGGACAACACTCTCAGGCACAGGGTGAGATTGTTGGGGTGTCTGTGCAGGGTCAGGAGTTGGACTGGATGATCCTTGTGAGTCCTTCCAACTCAGGAGGTTCTATGATTTTAACAGTGGTGAAGCATGTGCATCCAGATCTCTTCCAGGAGATGCTAAAGAACATCAGGGAAGGAACAGGAAAGGCCTGGGGTGGGGGTCTGCAGGGAGAGCAGAGGGTGCTGCAGCCCATCCCAGCCCTGCTCCCCTCTGAGCTGGGGGGATCTCCAGCCCACACTGGGGTGCAGAGCAGCAGGACCTGGTGTGAGATGGACCCAGGCTGGGGTTCACACAGAGAAGACCCACAGGAGGCCTGTGCTCCAAGAGCACTGGGAGGACAGTGAGTTCCGTGCTCCCTGTCCATCCCTGCTCCTTCCCCCTGGAGATGCCAGGCTGGGATCAGGCTGGCTGTGTCACCCCATGATTCCCGGGCTGGAGAGCAAGTGTCTGGACACCCACCAGGGAGGGTCAGAATGGCCTTTTTCCTGCAAATATAGGATGGAACCCAAAATTAAATCCTCCTTCATCAGCAATGCAAGAAAAGGACCCGGGGAGAGGGCAGGGAATGCAGCAGTAACAGCAGGATGGGGAGCTCAGCTGGACCCTCCTTTCCAGCCTGGTGCCCCAGTGCTCCAGCATGACACGAGCGTGGAAGGTCCCAGGGGCTGCTGAGTCCCCCTCACCATTGGCACAGGCTCTGCCTGAAGTGCCACCAAAACAGTCAAGGGCATCTGGCTTGGACCAGCAGGGGTGAGGACCAGAACAGTACCTGTCCCCTGTGCTGGGCACCGCCAAGGCACTTCCGATCCTGGGGGCAGTTCTGGCCCCCTCACCACGAGAAAGACACTGAGGGGCTGGAGTGTGTCCAGGGAAGGGAACAGAGCTGGGGAAGGGGCTGGAGCACCAGGAGCAGCTGGGGGAGCCCTGCCTGGAGAAAAGGAGGCTCAGGGCGGACCTTCTCACTCTCTGCATCTCTCTGACAGGAGGGGGGAGCTGGGGGGGGTTGGGCTCTGCTCCCAGGGAACAAGGGACAGAATGAGAGGAAATGTCCTCTGGCTGCACCAGGGGAGGGTCAGGTTGGATATTAGGAGGAATTTCTTCAAGGAAAGGATAGTAAAATGTTGGAAGGGGCTTGTAGTCCCCATCCCTGGAGGTGTTCAAGGGACAACTGGACATGGCACTCAGTGCTCTGGGCTGGGTGACAAGGTGGTGTTTGGTCAAAGGTTGGACTCAATGGCTCTGGAGGTCTTTTCCAACCTCAGTGATCCTGTGGAATCCAGCCCATGCCCTGGGGGCTGGCTCAGAGCCCCCGCCAGCACCCATTGTTCGGGAGCTGAAGCAATCGGAGCTGAAGCCTGGCAGGCCCTGCTCCAAGGGCTGTCCCGGGAGGGCCGTTTAGCACCAGGGCTGGACTCCACTGTCATCATTCCAGGGATGCCTCCAAACGCGGCCAAGCGGCGCCACACGAGGTCACTGAGGTCGGGAGGGCACGGAGCCAGCCCGGGGATGGGATTTGTGAATGAGAGTGGTACAGACAGGGCCAGAGGGAGAGACTGTGCCCCTGGAGAGGGGCTCCCTGAGCCCTTCCCTTGGAGGCAGCAGTTCCCTCACAGCCTGGCGCCAGCAGGGAGCAAAGGCGTCCCACGGGCAGGGGACTGCTGCTGTCTGACACTGAAGTGGCACCACAGCACATGGCTTCTTTCCCAGCCTCATTCCAAGAAGGCCCAGTACATCCACTCCTTCCCCACCTTCTGGCTATTAGATGCTTGTCCTTGATTTACTCGCTGCTGGAGCAAGGGCTGCTCTGTCTGGGGAGTTCTTGGGGCTGCTCTCTCTTCATGAAGCAACCTCAGCTGCATTCTGGCTGCAGCAAACCATCCCACAGTGGGGACATCCCTTGGGAGATTCCCCAAAGGGGGTCCCTCACTCCTGCCTGGCTGGGAGCTGGGAGGCAGCAGGGCTTGCTGGGACTGTCCCCACATGACAAACATGTGATCATGATGCTGCTCCTTCCAGCTCAGCACAAGTAACGCTCCCACAAGGGGTAAAACATCCTCCAGCTTCCAGAGGGAGGGCGAGGTGGATCTGGGGTGTCTTACTAGCTGGTTATCCCCAGCAAGGGTTTGCCTCATTAGGCAGCCAGCTGATTAGTGACAGGTAATAATGGAAACTCTCCAAATTCCCCAGGGAAGTCTGAGCACCACCTCCTCAGGAAGGAGCTGCCTCTGCCACCTGAGGAACCCAGGACTTGAGTGCCAGCCCATCCATGTCTGCAGTAAAAAAGAAAAAAATCCATAAACCACATTGCCCTTAGAATACCAGCAGGAAAATACCCATAAACTATATTTCCCTTGAAATACCAGCAGCAGTAGTAGAAGGAGAGAAGCCAGAGGAAGGCTGAGCAAACCCTTTCTCTCCTTGAGGGCCATGTGTGAGCTGCTGGCTTGGTGATGCAGGAGCAGGGAGTGGGAGGAGCAGATAATGTTTTCCCAGGCAGGGGAAACTCCCAGGTGGAAATAGTGCTGTGCCCTGGAAACAGAGCTCTCAGCAAACAGGGCAGGGCTGGTGCAGCCTCATCTCATTAGGTGGTGCTGAACTGGGCACAGGCTCTTTTTAGACCAGAAAAGACAGGACATTGCTGACCTGGCTGCAGTGCTCTCCCTGAGCCATGAAGTGACAGGATAGGGAGGAACAGCTTTAAACTAAAAAGAGTAAAGTTTACACTGGATATTGGGAAGAAATTCTTCCCTGTGAGGGTGGGGAGGCCCTGGCACAGGTTGCCCAGAGAAGCTGTGGCTGCCCCATCCCTGGAACTGTCCAAGGCCAGGTTGGATGGAGCTTGGAGCAATGTGGTCTAGTGGACAGTGTCTGGGGGTTGGACCATATGGTGTTTAAAAGACTCTTCTGATCCAAACCATCCTGTGATTCCAAGAACCCTGGTCTGATCCTGTGTGCACGGGGCAGGCACAGGCAGTCCTGGGAAAAGAAACCCACTAGAGAACCTCAGACCCACAGGAGTAGCACTCACAGCTATTCCAGTGTCTCCTCCCAGCCTGGCCATGGACACACCGGAGGAGTAGGGAGGGGCAGGGTGGAAAAGGCAGAGGGAAGCAGCCCCTGAGCTGTGGCCTGTGGAGCCACAGGTGTCTGTGCCACGGTTCGGAGGAGCTCAGCCTCCAGCCTGGGCTGCAGTTCTTATATCACTCCTGGTGATGTTGAACATTTGTTCGTTCCGCCTGTAAAACCTCTCCTGGCTCCACACCAGGTATTTCCCCACCTCAATGCCTCAGCTGGAGCAGAGCTGTTGGAGCGTGTGGAGCTCAGGCACAGTGGCCTTCAGGAGTAATGTGCTCTTTGTCACCACCGAGGTGACAGCCCCTCTGTGGGCTCCCCCTTCCTGGGGGGCTTGCTGACCTCACAGGTCAGGATGACAGAAGGATAAAGCTTCCAGTGACTTTCCCTGTGCCTGCAGGATCCCACCCAGGGCCGTCCTGAGGGAGCCTGGACAACCAGCTCCAGCACCTCGGCACAGCTGAGTGGCCTGAAGGAGCTGGTTCGCTCTGGGACTTCTGGAAAGCTCCAGGAATAAGGAACACTCGAACCGATTGCCACAGCTGGGTTGGTGCCTGAGGGTGAGGATGGATACATGGATGGAGAAGGAGACTCTGAGCAGGCTCTGCCTGCAGCTCTGTGTACAACAGGGCTTCAGGTTCAATTATGGAATCGTTTAGGTTGGAAAAGCCCTCTGGGATCATGGAGTCCTACTGTTCCTCCAGCACTGCCAAGGCCGCCATTCACCCATGTCCCCAAGTGCCACATCCACGTGTGTTTTGAACACCTCCAGGGGTGATGACTCCACCCCTGACCTGGGCAGCTGTGCCAGGGCTGGACAATCCTTTCTGTGAAGAAATTTTCCCAATATCCAACCTGACCCTCCCCTGGCACAGCTTGAGGCCGTTTCTTCTCCTCCTGCCCCTTGTTCCCTGGGAGCAGAGCCCGACCCCCCTGGCTCCCCCCTTCTGTCATGGACTTGCAGAGCCAGAAGGTCCCCCCTGAGCCTCCTTTTCTCCAGGCTGAGCCCCCCCAGCTTCCTCAGCCACTCTGTTTATTTTCCACTCCCAGTGAGCTGATGGTCCCTCAGGATTTAACCACCCCAAGAACCTCCTAGCAGGGGTTTAGGGATACAAAGAAAGGAAGTCCCTGAAAACTGTTTTTGCTGCCTGGTCTGATCTCTCTGTCCCAGTGCCCCAGGAATGGAATTGTTGGGGGCTCTTTGGGGGGCTGAGGGTGTGTGGGCAGCGAGGGGACACCGGGGTCTGCTCTCAGGGCAACAGAATCATGTCTGTGGCTGCTGCTGGAGCTCTCAGAGCCCTTCTCTGCCGGGCTCTGCCCATATGGGGCTCATCAACGCCAGGACGGGGACAGGACTGGCCCCAGCTGGCCCCAGCCGGGGTTCTGGGGTTGGAGTGAGGGGGAGGTTGGGGATGGGGATGAGAAGGAGGGTGAAGATGATGGTGAATATGAGGATGAGGGTGGATCGGGGGTGAGGGTTAGGGAGAGGATGACGGTGAGGATGGGGGTGAGGATACAGATGAGTGAGAAGAGGATGGTGAGGATGACGGTGAGGATGACGGTGAGGATGATGATGGTGAGGGTGACGGGTGTGTCCCGCTCTCCGTGCCCGTTCCCTGCTCCGGGCAGCGCTGCCCGCGGCGCGGCAGGCGGAGCTGTCCTTCAGCACCACGGCACCTGCCGGCCCGTGCGGGGCCGGGCCCGGGGAGCGGGGCCGCTGCCGTTCCCCTGTCCGAGCTCGTGCCTGTGGCCGTTCCCGTGGCCGTGCCTATGTCCGTTCCCATATCCATGTCTGTGTCTGCGTCCGTGCCCGTGCCCAGGGCCGTGTCCGTGTCCATGCCCGTGTTCCTGCCCATGTCCATTCCCGTGTCCGTTCCCGTGTCCATGTCTGTTCCCATTCCAGTGTCCACGTCCAGTCCTATGTCCATTCCCGTTCCTGTGTCTGTTCCCATGTCCGTTCCCGTGTCCATTCCCATTCTCGTGCTCATTCTCGTGTCCATGCCAGTTCCCATGTCCGTGTCCATTCCCGTGTCTGTTCCCATTCTCATGCCCGTTCCCGTGTCCATTCCCGTTCCCATGTCCATGCCCGTTCTTGTGTCCATTCCTGTGTCCATTCCCGTGACCATTCTCGTGTCTGTTCCCGTTCCTGGGTCCATTCCTGTGTCTGTGTCCATTCCCATTCCCGTGTCCATTCCTGTTTGCATGTCTAATCCCGTGTCCGTTCCTGTTGTCATGTCCATTCCCATTCCCGTGTCCGTTCCCTTTCCCGTGTCCATTCCCGTATCCATGCCCGTTCCCGTGTCCGTTCCCGTGTCCATGCCCATTCCCATTCTCATGTCCATTCCCATGTCCGTTCCCATTCCCGTGTCTGTGTCCGTTCTCATGTCCATTCCCATTCCTGTGTCCATGCCCGTGTCTGTTTCCACTGCTGCATCCGTTCCATGTCCATTCCCATTCCCGTGTTCATTCCCACTCCCGTGTCCACTCCCCTTCCCATTCCCGCATCTATTCCCATTCCCATGCTCATGCCCATTCCCGTGTCCGTTCCCATTCCCCTTGCGGTTCCCATTCCCGTTCCCATTCCCGTGTGTCCGTTCCCATTCCCGTGTGTCCGTTCC
>NW_020897743.1:2500669-2535731 GCF_003984885.1 Neopelma chrysocephalum
CCGAGCCCCCCCGTGGCGGCTGCTCGCTCCCCCGCGCCGCCCGGGAGCCCCCGGCGCGCCCCTGCGCTCGCCCCCCGCCGCCGCCGCCGCCGCCGCCGCGCCCTTCTTCGCCTCGCCCTCCTCCAAGAGGACCTTCCTGCAGGCTTACTTCAGGAACTTCAACCTCTCCTTTTGTGATACTTACACGATCTGGGACCTGCTGCGGGAGATGGCCGGCCCGGACGGCCTGGACTGCAGCCTGGACAACCTGATGGTGGACCTGGTGGTGGCGGCGGCCGGGGCGCTGGGCGGGGAGGCCTGTAGCAGCTGTGTCCAGGCGTACCAGCGGCTGGACCAACACGCTCAGGAAAAATACGAGGAGTTCGACCTCTTGCTGGAGAAGTACTTGCAATCGGAAGAGTACTCGGTCAGATCCTGCCTGACAGACTGCAAGGTAGGACGGGGCATCCCGGGGTCCGCAGGGCAGCCTGGGTGAGCTGAGCTGAGCCACGGGGGGCTCGGTTGTGTGGGGGTACCGCAGCCCTCCTGCCCACAGGCTGGGGTCTCCCTCTGCCCCCCGAGCCTCTCCCGGCAGCGGTGGTCCAGTACCCTCAGTCTGGAGCCCTCAGGGAGGCTGGGACGGGGTGGTGGGAGCAAGAAAGCAAAGCAGGGCTTGGCCTGAATGAGCACTCACACATCACACCTGTTCACGCACAGGCAGCTCCTGGCACCCCACTCCCGACACCCCACTCCCAACACCGCACTCCTGACACTCCACTCCCAACACCTGTCCTGGCACCCCGCTCCCTGCCAGCCTCACCCACAGCCCTTTATATGTGCACAGGTGTGCACACATTGCCCAGGCTGGGGCAGGCGTGGTGCCTCTCACTGCTGCCTCAGGCCTGCTGCTGCTCCTGGGACAGCCCAGGGCTCTGCCTGGCTGTCATTAGATAAGTGGTGACCTGAGATGAACTGTGCTGCTGGGGCCCTTTCCCCTTATACAGCAGCTGTTTTCCAGCTTTTCTACCCCTTTTCCCCAGGGAGCTGGGCTGGGGATGCTGGGATGTGCCTCCCCACCTTGGTGTTCCCCCTTTGGGATTCCACCCAGTGTCACTGACCATCCCCAGCCCCGGGGCACTGTCCATATTCCAAAAGTGGGTAGGTTGGTTCCCTCTCCCAGCACCAGTGGGACTGAGCTCCACACGGTGCCACCTCTCCCAAATGAGAGTCATGGTTGGGTCTCCATAGGAGCCCCACTGTGGTTCTGCTGGATGCTCCCGTCCTTTTTCGGGAGCCCTGATTCCACCAATCCCCACCTGCTCCAAGTTGCCTGGCTCACCTGTGTGCATTCCCTTTGGGAAGCAGAATGGTCTCGATAATTAAATCTGCTTCCCTTTCTCGGAGCCACGTCTTAGGGTGTGTGACAGCATTGTCCCCACGGGGACAGTGGCAGAGCTTCCCCCCAGTGACAGGACAGAGCTTGGACACTGCTCTTCTGGGACAGGAGTTGTGAGGTGGCAGCATGGGCAGCGCTTGCTGTGACGTTCATGCCTTGGGAAAGGGTGGGAGCAGCACCAGGACACAGCGCTGGCGACACCGAGGTGTGTCTTTCACCAAGGGCACGGCACTGAGATCCCGGCCGCCGTTCCACAGTCGCTTTTGTGAGGAGCTGGGTTTGGACAGGAGCGAGAGCTGCCGCTCTGGGCCCGTGCCAGGCCAGGTAATTGCAATCTGCTTGCCCAAATTCTCCCTGCGGTTTCCGAGGGATGTAGTACTCAGCCTGCTCCGAGTGGTTTGGTCCCACTGCTCCTCTTCCGCAGGGAGTTCAGCACTGTCCGTCGTGCTGCTCCTGCTCCCGGGGGCCAAGCAGGAGCGATGTCTCTCTGTGCTGTGTCTGGTAGAGCAGAGACACCCCAGCTTCAGGCTTAGCTTCCATCTCTGCTGAGTACTGCGAGAGACCCAGAGAGAGAAGCGAACAGAGATCAGAAAATAATCATTACCTTTGGGTCTTGGCCAAGGAGATGTTCCCATGAACTCCAAAGTAGGTAGAAACAGATCCGTGCTCAGATGAGTCTTCATTAAGTGTCCCTGGTCATAACATCCTTGGGAATGCGATGGGAAAGCAGGAAATGAGCTTGGGAGATGCAGAACTGGAGGCAGTGGCAGGACTTGTACCTCCAAATTGGCTCCATGTCGCGTTGGTGCATCCCGAGAGCGTCTGAGAGCACCAGCTTTGCATTCCACAGGCGGCACTTGGGAAGCAACAGGAGGCATGAGCAGCAGGGCCAACCTGTGCGTGCTCACCTAAGCCACCCGTGGGGAAATTTCCATGAGGGTGCCCGAGTCTGCAGGCTCCAACTGGAGCCCTTGGAGCTCCCGTGTGTTTCAGTCTCTTGTGCAAATCAGGCTTCTTAATTTAAGGCCGTTCACTGTGTATTTAGGTGCCTTATTCCAGCCTTTCACACCCACGAGTCTCAACCTTTCCCTCTCGGTGGCTGTTCTCCATCTGTGAAACGAGGCTAATACCAAACTCATCCAGCCTTATGCTGATGAGCGAGTTTTGGCCTGATTTCCAGTCCTCTGGACTTCAGCAGGGGCTGCAGTTACTCGTTGCCTTGGAAAAAATGTGGCTGGCGGGATTTTTGAAGCAGCCTGAGTTTGTAATTCCCATCCAGATGCTGGATAATACCCACTCCTGAGGGATGGCAGAGATACAGCTTGATGGTGACAACATCTGAGAGCAAATGACAGCAAAATAGGAGATGGTGGAGGAAAACAGAGTGGCGGGGGCAACTCGACCAGTGTGAGAGGCTCCTGCAGAGTCCCCACAGCTGGACTCTGGCTGCAGGAGCCCTGGAGCTGGGGAAACAGGATTTAAAGGATATTTCTGGGGCAGAGGACTCTGGGAGCAGGGCTGTGTACAGGGAGTTAGTGCTGCTTCCCATTCGCATCCCTCCCATCCCATAACAGCAGCTGGAAAATTGAAAGTAGGGAAGCACAGCAGCTCCAGGTCACCTGCACACAGCTTCCCTCTGCAGAGCCACATATCCCTCTGGAATTTTGTTCCAAAGAAGTGTGGCTCAATAAACAGCACACAGGGAGCTCTGTGGCAGCCGAACCACTCCGAGGATTTTGGCTCCTTATTCCATCTCATTTAAAACAACAGCAACCACAAAAGCCCCACCGGAGCTGCCAGTTCCATCCCGTGGCAGCAGGTCTGACCCCAAGTTACAAACTTGGAATTGGGTGAGTCTTGCGGATTGGTTTCAGGAGATACATCATTCCCTGGTAATAAATCATCCCAAGGGCTGTGCCCAGGTTTGGTGTGGGAAATGCAGGTGCTGCTGGGAGGCGAAACAGCATCCTGAACATCTGAATCCTGGGTCCACCTGTGCCCAGAGCTTGGGGAAGGCTGGGTCAGAATCTCCCTGGGAAATAGAAATCCTGTGAAATGGTGGGGTCTGTGTGTAGTTCAACTGCTGAGATTACTCATTGCTGTAATGCTCTCCCAGGCCTTTTTATTTTCTGCTTGGAGATCATCCCCAGGCAGATCCCACTTTCTGCAAACGTTGTTATTCCTGTGCAGCACCGTCAACTTCCAAATTACACTCTGGAAATGTTTTACTTGTTACTCCTACGACTAACACCAGAAATCCCAGTGGCTGAGAGACAGTGAACTGTGAAGGGACATTTCTGGGGTTTATTGTTTGTTTGCATTCCCCATTTGGTGGGATTTTGCGGGGTCTGACTCTCATGGGGACATTGTGGGCAGGACTCTGGCACCCTGCGGACAGGATGGAGAGGGGGAGGCAGGTCCCCGAGGTCCATCCATCTTCTCAAATACGTTTCACCTCTTGCAGTGAAGATGTGAGTGCCAGCTGCTGGGTCTTGGTGCTAGTTAGGGGTGATGTGGATAAAAGGTGGAAAATAGTTGTGTTTTCTGATTATAAGAGGGATAAGTCACTAAGTGAGTCTGGAGCAGCTGCCGGCCGCCTCCATCTCCTCTTCCTGCCTGACTTGTACTCTTTGTCACTGCAGGACACGATGAGCTTCATGCATTGAGTAGGGACACGTTGGAGCATCCCCAAAAGGGCTTGAGGAGGTGACGGCCTGGGGATGTGGATGTTGGAGACAGATGTGTCTTGGGAAATGCGGAGCAGCAGCCACACACGAGCTGTTGGTTCAGGCTTTGCAGGACTTCGTGCAGGGAGAAATCCCTGTCCCTGCAAAGCAATGCCCTGTGGGATGGTTAGAGCTGGTTTGTGCCTTTTTTCCATGTTTCCAAGGAGGGAAAGAGCGGTGTTGCTCCAGCTCAGCTCCCAGATGAGAGCTTTGTTCCTGCAGAGGCAGAGCTGTGCGTGCTGGCTCCTGCCCCAGCAGCCGCCACGGACAGCGCTCCCAAAGTGCCCCCTCCCTCCAGTCTGGGGGCAAATCAAGATCTATGGGACAAAGCCTGCTGAATTAAGGACTCATTAGGCTGCAAGAAACAAAGCTCTGGAGAGAGAAGGGCTGACAGGCAGGAGCTGCAGGCCGGGGCTGGCAGCAGAGCTGGGCAGGCCGGGCTGGACAGGACCTGTAGCATCTCAGATTTTATTAGATTACCAGGTTTCTCTGTGCACGGGCTCCTGGCTGTTGGATCCCGCTGTGCCCCGGGCAGACCTGCTTCTGCACCTCTGGTTTCCCTGGCACCTCCCAGGGAGCCTGGCAGAGCAGGATTTCACTCCCAAGGATTTGCCGGTGTTTCCCTGTGGTGGGCGGGCGGATGGTGTGGTGAGGGATGGGGGCTGGTTCCTGCCATGGCATCGCGCCTGGCACAGCCCACACTGAACAGGGAGCAAATCCACCATGCCCAGGTTCAGCACCCTCCAGGGTCCCGTTTTCTGGCTCTTGTCTAGCCAGGAATAGCATCAGCAATCAGCGTCTCTGTGGAGCATCCCTCCCTCTGGAGCATCCTCTGGAAACACAAGCCTGCTGGGGCGGGTGCTTTGGGAGTGCCATGTCTTGGGGTTATCCCAGAGCCAGGAACGCCTCTTGGGGGAACCAAAGCAGCATTTTACCTTCACAAAAGCAGCTCAGGTTGGGCTGGGCTTATCCAAAATGCTGCTCAACCTGGTGCACTCTGGCTCTGAGCCTGGATGGCTCCTTGCACGGAGGGAAGGTCCCTTGAGACCCACAGCAAAAGTGGTTTCACCAAAATCTTGTGCTTTTTAGGGGGGTTACATTAATATTGAGGCTTCCAGAGAATCCGCTGATGGGTGACTGCAAAGCTGCACCTTGGACCTGGTCCCCTCTGCAGCATTTGCTGCTCCAGGAGCAGCAGCACCCACGAGGGGAGAGGCTGTTCGCACACACCTCTCAGCTCCAGAGCTGCACCTGCAGGTTCTACCCCAGAACAAGCCTGGCTGTTGAGGTGGAGCTTTACTGGTGTTTCATGAGGTGAAAAAGGGTTCCCGACTAAATTCCAAGGTAATTCCAGCAGATCAGCGCAGTCATTTGGCAGCTTGAGCAAGCACAGCACAGGCATGGGCTTAGCCGAGTGTGTGGCTCTACATTACCCACCCATTCCATGGGAGCAAAGGGAGTTTTTTCAGCACTGAACAAAGGTGGGATTAAATTGTACAAAGAATTTGGGCCTGTGGGGTTCAGGGTGCAAGTGCTGTGGCTGCAGCCTCTGGCACGGCCTGGTTCTGGTGCCTTGTGTCAGGTGTCTCCTCGGTGCTGGAAAACAAAGATCAAAGCTTGGAAAACAGAAGAACCAAAAACTGAACGAATGGAAGGAGTTTGCTCTGTAGTAAAGAAAGTGTTGGAGTGTCAGAAATGCTCCAGCAGTGCCTGGGATGTGTGGCAGTGCTGCCAACTGGGTGGGAAGGGGGTGCTGAGCCAGCGCTTGGACAGTTCTGGGTTTTGTTCGGGGTTGAGACATATCAAGCTGCCTGGGAATGTGTGGTGGGCTGGAGGCCAGACCCACACAAGTTCTGTGGGATGAACCAGTTTGGTGTGGAGGTCAGGGTGTGAATGGGCGGATTTGCTGCTGGTTTGGGTGGTGTTTGGCTGCCTGCTCTGCGCTTGTTGTCTGTCAGTCCGTGTTATCTGTTGGTCCTCACCCCTTCAGGTTTGTGGTGCTTCAGGGAAAACTCAGAATTTTCCCGAGGCAGCAGCAGGTCTCCGTGCAGCAACAGGCAGGTTGGCAAATGGTGCAGGGATGAGCGTGAGGGAGGGTGAGATCCGTCTCCGTCAAACTGTCACTGAGTAGCGACAAGTGATGGTGGTGCCTGTTCCTGCTCCCGTGTGCTCCCGGCTGTGCTGCTGCTGCCCGTGCCAGATGGAAACCTGTGTTCTCCTGGGAGCATGGTGGGCATGGGGGCTTCACCAGTGAGGCTTCACCAGCCTCCTTGGAGGAGGCTCAGCAGCTGGCAATGCCTTTTGGAAAGTATCCAGCTGGCCCTGTTGGGTGTGGGCAGGCTCTGGGAGTCGGAGCTCAGCAGTGTCCATGACGGCATCGGCAAAATGTGTGGCCCAGGAAAATAACACAGCTCCCTGGTCCCCCTTGCTGTGCACATCTGTTGCCACACTGCTTGTCATCCCAGGTAAAGATATGTGCTGTCCCCACACACAGAGGGATGTGCTGGTGCCGACTGCCAGCCATCCCCACATCCCAGCACTGCCAGGAGAGAGGAGGCAGAAACCCCCCACAGAGGGCACTGAGAGGGGGAAGAGGATGCACTGGACCCATGACATCACTGAGCCTGCCCTCGCAAAGGGCTTCACCTGGTCCCTCCCTGGGACAGGATTCTTTTTCATTGGGAAAGGAGCCTTTCGTGCCCAGCAGGGATTGATCACACATGGCCTGGCCTGACCCTAGTACTGCTGGGCAGTCCCAAGGACCACACACAGAGGGGTCTCATCAAAACATGCCACAGCCACAGGCCTGCCTCCACAGATGCCCCACAGGGCTTTTCCTCTGCTGCCCAGTTCCAGAGCTGCCTGCCAGGGTGGGAGGCAGCAGAGGCAGAAGATACCTGGCTGCCGGGGGCTATTCCCGCTGTCACCAGGATCCCATTAGGATGCAACTCATGCCTGGCTTCACGCAGGAGCTTGGCTCCGCTGTCGTTTGAAGGGCAATGACTCAGGGACAGCAAATCTGTGAATGAGGCACAGAGGCTGCCTGGGCAAGAAGTAGCCATCTGTCCACGCTGCCTCCAGCCCCGGCTCCTGCGGGCAGAGCCGGCAGCTGCCTGTGCTCAGGAAGGCTCGGCTGGTTCGGCTTCGCTCCTCTTCCCCGCTCCACTTTTCCTCCTGGCATCTCCCCAGGGCCTCTCTTTCCCATCCATGCTCCTGGAGTGTCCCAGGGAGGAGCAATGCTGGCAGCATGGACTCCCCCAGATGCTGCTGATGTGGCCACTGTGTTAAAAAAGCAGCATGAAACGGTCTCACCTGGCAAGGTTTTGGCTTTCCAGATGCCTGTATCAGCATCCTGGTGCTCCTGGTCCTGGCTGGAGAAGGAAATGCCACCTGCCCTGCTCATCCCCTCAGGAGTAAAAGATACACGTGTTTGACATCTTATCCCTTCACGGCAGTTCTGCAGCGCTGCTGGTGGGTGGAGGCTGTGGAGGGGCGGGAGGGCGAAGGCAGAGCTGGAGAAGGGGGACTGGAAGTGGCTGGGACGGGGACTCTCCTGGTGAGGACTGTACCAGAGCCTGTGTTGCCCAGGACGGGGAGCCTGGTGCACCCTGTGCCCGCAGGCACCGCGCTGTACCGGTCCCACTGCTGGTGGTCATGGAGGGAGAGGAGACGAGCGCAGATTTTCTCGTAATTTTCTGAACAGGCGCAGTTTGAGAAGGGTTGACTAGTGTGGAGAGAGAAAGAGCTCTGGTTTTGTGTTTAACGTAATAGGAGTGCCACGTTCAACACCCTCCAGACTGGGTCTCTCCCTGACCTGCTCCTGGTGTTCAGTGTCATTTTTGTGAAGCTGGATGTGGGGAGGGGCAATGTTGGCTGGTGAGGCAGCATCCGCAGGAGTCTGATGCAGGACCAGGTTTTCCTGCCGTGGTGTGTTACTTGTTTGCCAGCATTCCTTGCTCTCCTGTTCAAATGAGAGCACCAGCAGCTGCCGGGATGGCAGGCTGGCTCAGAGCATGGGGCAGCTCTCCAGACACTCCTTGCTCATGGGAATGCAGGGGAACCACTTCCAGTCTGTGAAGGATAATGAAGCTTCCCACTGTGCTTTGGAATTCATGTCTCTCTGTGTTAGTGCTCCCAAAGATTCTGACCCCTCTGCTCACCTCCGTGCCCTGTGACTCGTTACTTCTCTCCTGCACCCGTTTGCCATGTGGGTGACAGTGCCAGGCAAGCATTCCCGAGGCTCCGTGTGTCAGCTGTCTCCAAGGGTCTGGCAGGCAGCAGTGGCTGGGAGATCCCCAGGGTCAGCTCCCAAGGCTTGCCCATATCCTGGCTCCAGGCCTGGGAGTGGGAGGCAGAAAGGGCAGGGCTGTCACAGGGGACCATGCCTGGAGAGGAGAGGAAGAGGAGCAGAGAGCCCCAGCCTGTCCTGGGCTTGCTCTAGGGGAGAGCAGCAGGAATGGGGTTTCCCTGCAGGAGCACATCCCTTGGGGCTTGCTGCCTGAGGAGTGATGCCAGCCAGCAGCCTCTGCCTGTTGCTCACCACTGAGACTGAGGGTTATCCTGGGGTTTTCCTCCCCTGGAAGGGACTGGGAGATTTCCCGCAAGTGGTGTTCAGCCAGGGATAGAAAACAGAGGTTCAGCTCTGAGGTCTGACATGAGCCATGTCCAGTTCTGTGTCTCCATCAGTAGGAGCTGCCAGGAGTGGTGATAAGCATCTAGAAATCATCTTTTCCTGCATTTGAGGGACCTCTGGGAATAAGTTTAGGTGGCTGCAAGGACCTGTTACACTTAACAGCCCCAGCACTGACATGAGAAACTGTGTAACACTGACTGTGGGAATTGCCCAGGAGCTGGGATGCTCCTGTTCCCCCGCTGTTTGCTGCATGAGGGAGCTGGGACGGGCCAGATCCTGCTGCTCACCCCTTCCATGGGGTGCACAATATGGCACGAGGGTCCACGTTCCTCCTGCTGCCTGTCCCATTCCCACTCGTGCCAAGTGGTTCCATGTGGGTTGCCTCACTCGAGTGAGAACAAGGGGCTCCTGGCAGAGCGCAGGATTGGGCCCTTCCATGTGCATGGGTGTGAGGCAGCCCTACCATGACACCCCTGGCTGGGCTGGGCACTCTCACCCTCCTCAAAATGATGTTCCAGCCTCAGCACTTCCTTGGAAGGTGGATGAGCGGAGAAACTTCTTGCTCGCCCCCATCAGCTGGTGGGTAATTTATGGCTCGTGGCACTGAAGTGTCTCGCCTTTATTTTTTTATATCCTATCTAATGTAACAGGATGTTCTCATTATCTGCATAAATGTTTAATCCACTTTTGAATCCTGCTAAGCTCCTGGCTGCAGCAGTATCTAATGGGAGTGAATTCCTCAAGCCAGGCTAATGGATTGCAGGGACCTCACTTTCCCTCTGTCCCGACTCAGTCCTCTTCAACTTTATAGGGGTCTTTAATTACTTTTTAGTTAGTTGGGCTGATAGGATGGGCTGCTGACTAACCCACTGGTTACCTGCAGCCTCACCAGGACCTGGCAGGTGAGGGATGGGTACAGGATGGAGCTGATGGAGCGAGTCCAGAGGAGGCCTTGGAGATGCTCCAAGGGCTGGAGCCCCTCTGCTCTGGACCCAGGCTGGGAGACCTGGGGGGGTTCACCTGGAGAAGAGAAGGTTCCAGAGAGACCTGAGAGCCCCTTCCAGTGCCTAAAGAGGCTCCAGGAGGGCTGGAGAGGGACTTAGGAAAAGGGTCTGGAGGGACAGGACAAGGGGGAATATCTTCCCACTGCCAGATGGCAGGGTTAGATGGGATATTGGGAAGAAATTCTTCACTAAGAGGGTGGTGAGGCCCTGGAACTGGAAGCTTGACCTCCTGACAACCCTGGGACACCTCCCCCTTTGGGCCATGGCCATGCAGTGTCACAAGGGAGACAGAAGGACATCTCCTCCAGATGCCAAGGAGAACTGCTCACTCCCTGGCCACCGGCTGTTTGTCCCAGTCTCCTGGTGTCTATCCCCTTCTCACACAAACCTTCACGCTCCCATCTGGCCTCCCCTTCCCAGCAAGCTGCTCTTCTCCTCTAAAGCCCAGCCAAGACCCTTCTTGAAAGGGGAGCACAAAGCAGCAGCCTGGAGTTACTGCTGCCCCTGGCTTGGCGTGGGAATGCTGATCCCTCCGGCCTCGCCGTGCTCCCAGGCTGCTGTGAATTAGGTGGGTCTCGGGACAGGGACTGTCTGCTGCTGGGGGCTGCCAGCAGTGCCCATGGGCAGCCCACCGTGGCTGGGCCACAGTGTCCCAGACACCTCCAGGGAAATCCCAGGGTGAGGAGAGGGAACACACAGACCTAGAGTGTGGGAAGGGGGGGAATGAACTGCCATCAGGAATGCCAGGATGAGAGCTGGGGGTCTGTGTGCAGCTGTGAGCAGAGCGCTGCCACCCCGTCCTCCTCCTCCTTGGACAAAGGATGTGTCTGTCCCAAATTGGAGTTTAGTGATGAAACAGAAATATGTAATGGGAATTGTAATGTTTTCTAGCAGTGATATGGTACCAAAAGCCTCCTGGAGTGGGCTGGGGTCTATGGAAGCAGTCGGGCAGGACTGGGGGCTGCACCACAGGGATAATCTGCATCCAGATCCCAGTGGCTGTAGAGCCACCATGGCCAGGCTGCACTGGGCTGGGAGGGAAGGGGCTGCAGACTCTGCTGGGCAGGGAAATGGGATGACCTGGGACAGCACAGAGACAGGTACTGGCTGTGGAAAGCAGGAGGGTCTGGCAGTGGTCAACACCTTCCCATTCATCCAGCTGGGCATTAATTAGTGGGATTAATCAATAGACACAGGCACAGCCATGCTGGGATGCCACATGTCCTGTGCCCTCAGCACAGGCCCAGCTGCGGAGGGCCATCCGGTGAATCCCACTGTTCCAGGGGATGCTTCCTGCTCTGGTACAACCACAATTACAGGTTATTCCTCCTGGGTTTGTTCCAAGGGAAGCATGGCATTGCTGGGATGAGACCAGGATTTTCCCTGGCCTCTGCAGTCCTTGGTGCCGTGAGCAGATGAGCGAAGCAGTGGGGCTGTAACTGTGGTGTGTGTTCCCTGGGAGCATTCCCAAGGCTGGGAGCTGGCACTGCCACCCCTGCCTGGCACTGCCCCAGCCCAGTGCCTGTGGGTGCTGACGGTGTGCGTGTGGTCACAGGGGCAGGTTCAGATGCTGGTTCTTCCATCCTTTCCCACTCCAATTCTTCCCAAGGTGCGTGTCGAGCTCCCTGATATTGTGACATGTGCGATAGGAGTGTGTCAGGTGTGGGGGTGTCACACTTTAAAGCTGTTGACTCTTAGTTTGGAACAATGAGCACTTGGGGTATTGTGTGTCTCAAACTGGGTTTGAACAGCTTGAAGGGAGGAATTTTGGGCTTTTCCTTCTAAAAGAAGGAGCATTCGGACAGTGTCCTTAATCCAAGAACTGGGATTTAAAGCTAAAATGGTAAAAAATATCAGGTGCTTCGTGAAGTCACTGAGGTGGTGAGTGGGTACCTCTGACGAGTTGCTTCCAGGTAATTTGGAAGTGACTTCATCAGTGAGATCACAGGACATGGGTCTGGTCCTGGAATGTGGGTGGGAAGCACTGGCTTGGGAGTTCAGAGGGGATCCCACTGCCCAGGACCCTCCCTGAGGATGAGCCTGGTCAGTGCTGGACCCAGCACGTGCCCCTCGTGCCCGTTGTGCCCCGGCACGGTGTGCGACAGGTGGGACCCCACTGGTGCCATGGGATGGCTGGGAGAGAATTTTGGGGAAAACCAACCATGGAGAGGGCTGGGCTGCAGGGTAGCAGAGAGCCCAGCATGGGCACATGCCAGCTGGCCCTGGTGGGCAAGCAGGATGCCAGTCCAACAACTCCATGTGGAGTTTCCGGCGGTGTTTGAGGAATACCCATGCTGCCAAGCCACCGGTGTTCCCAGCAGTGCCGTTCCCAGCACCCCACGGCCTGTGTGCATCCAGCCCCATTCCCAGCGAGCCCCCCTCCCTGTGCCAGCCGTTCCTGCTGGCAGTGTCCGTGGCGGTGCCCCCCGGTGCCGGGTACAATGGGCAGAGGCGCCCGGCCCGCGCCTCCCCTGGGTGGGAAACGGAGGATCTGCGGCTCCAGCGCTGTCAGCACCAGGCCAAAGTCAACTTTATATTAAAAAAAATAAGTCCAAACAATACAAACCCCATAATCGCGCACAGTTGTTGGCTTTTGGGGTTGGGGTTGGGGTTTTTCTCCCCCCTCTCCCAAACCAGAGCATGTGACTGTGACAAGGCAGGGATAACACAGCTCCAGAACTATCAAAGAAGTTACCAAAAATCCAGCTGTTCCAGAGATGATGATGGAACAGCCCATAGCAAGGAGAATTTTAAAAAATGAAGGAAAAAAAAGCTGTTTTAAAGCTCCACATTGTTCGTGCCCAAGTTGCAGGCGGCAGTAATTGAATACAGTGGTAATTGGACATTGAAGCTTGTGTTTGTGACTCCTCCTGGCCAGCCCTGGACCTCAGCATTCCCTTAATCCTCTGCCATCCAAAGGAGCTCTTCTTTCCCCCCCAGCCTGTCCTGCTTCCCGCGCTGCATCCTGATGTGCCAGAGCTTGGAGAGCTGCCCGAGCAGCTCATTAGCAGGACTCATTTCCCTGCGTCCAAGATTAATGAGGCACAGCCACTCCAGATGCTCATCTCAGGCCAGGATGGAAATGTGAGTCCCGGGAACTGCTCTGGGAGGGGAGGGGGCTGCTCCCAGCTGGTGGTCTGGTGGGGACAGGGAAGGATTTCTTCTCTCGTCCCACCTGGAAGCTGGGAATGAGTGAGCGAGATCTGAGCATGTCCTCAAAGAGGAAAAGGAAGGAGAGTCATGATGGAAGAGCCCAGCTTCCAGAGTGATCCAAAGCCTCTGGCCCAAGCACTCTCCCAGGTCTCCTTCCAGGGTTATTTTGTAGGCAAGAGCTCCCTGCTTCCCTCTCTTTCCTCCTCCCGCTCCAGTCTGCAAATCACCCTTCCAGAGAAGTGGAACTTGGGCTGGGAATGCTGCCCTAGGCCCTGCCTGTAATTAAGGAGAAGGGTTTGTTACCACTGGGCCATTAGCGGGATTTTCCCTGGGGAAACTTCCCAAGCATTGATTCCTGCTCATATGGGACAACAACAGTTTGCTGTGTTAATTACAGCTGGTGTTCCCAGGGAGCATCCAAACTATCCCAAACACTGCATCCTCTGCAAAGGTGTTGCGTCCCGAGGATGCTGCTCCATCCCTGCTCCTTTGTTGTCCCAAAATTTAGCTGGGATGGTTCAACAGACAATGCCAGTTTTTGCAACATATTGGCAGCAACTAGACTGGCCCTGAAGTGGCCAAATTACTTTAAAAATTAGTATATTATTTTGTGCAGACATAATAAGGACACAGAAAGACTCTGGAAGAGCTGTTTGGTGGGGATATCCAGGAGGCAGGGGGAAGAGTGCAGGCAGGGAGGAGCTCCATTTGGCACAGAATTCCCTGTGAAAGGGCCATTCCTCTGACTGCTGCTTCCAGATCCTGCTGGAAGTGCAAGCAGACAAGTAGCTTAATTAGGTATTGGAAATCCAGTTCATGTTGTATCTTTTTAATGTCTTTTATGATGGGGTATTTCATCCCACCTGCAAAATTCTGATGCAGACAAATAGCCTGTCCTCCTCCTCCTCCTCCTCTTCCTCCCTTATAAATTGAGTGTCTGAAGTTGGCTCCTTTCCTGGGCAGCAAAACTCCGTGTGCTTTCTCGGAGCCATCCAGCCAGTCCTCTGAGCTAAAAATGCAGGAAGAGGGCACCAAAATGGAGCTATTTGGAGTTCAGGTTACTTATATTTACTTGGCCAGGCTGGAGATCTGCCAAAAGCAAAACCAGAAAGAATGGAAGGAACACTGATTGCAACCCAACCCGCTTCCTGAAGAATCCATAGAGGGCAAGGACGGAAAACAGGGAGCTTTCCTTGTTGATCTAAGCAGGGAATTAATTTTCTCCTGTCCTAAATTCTCACATGTCCTTTATGAAAAGGTAAAGCAGGATGTGTGGGATAAGCTCAGAGATACCAGAAGCTTGAGCATCCCAGGGAATTTGCTCCTGGCTGGTGACAGGATCTCTGTGGATGCGTGATGGGAGGATGGCTGGGGTCTCCTGGAGATCTGCCCACATCAGCGTGATCCCAGTGGAGTGGGGCAGGCTGTTGGACCAGCAGGTCTTTGCTGTCTCTATTTGTGAGCAGTTTCCATCCTGCAGAGCTGTGGGAATTCCTGCTGCAACATCCAGAGGATCCACAGCCCAGCCTGGCAAGGGCTGACTGGGACCAGGGCTCCGGTGCTTCCCTCTGGGGAGGTGGGTGCCCTGGAAAGGAAAGGGGAAAGGGAAGTAGTTTCTGGATGAGCACACCTCCTCTGCCCTTTCCGGTGGTATCACCAGCTCCTTGCAGCCTCTCACTCCGTATTTCCATTAAATTCCTGGGAATATCCTTTTCTGTGACCTCAACCCTCTGCCAGACTTCCCTGATGGGAATCAACACAAACATTTTGTATGGAAAACATGCAGATCCATGCGGAGTCTGCTTGTGCAAACTGTGTTTCCTCAGGAGCGCGGGATGAGCCCGAGCTCCTTCCTGCCAAGCTCTGGGAATCTCCGATTCCAGCTGCCCTTTCCACCTGCGGGTCACTGCAGCCCAAATCTGGAGCTGGGACAGCCCCAGTGACACCCACAGTCTCTGCTAGAGAATCCAGTGTAGCATCCCTCCTTACCAGGCTGCACGTGTCCCCAGGTGGGAGCTGTGGATGTGACTGGGATCTGGGAAGCAGCGTGGGAGAGAGTTGGAGCTGGGAGGGAGACGGGCAGGAAATGCCGTGAGTAAATCAGCCGAGCTCGCCTGAGTCATGACTAACGGGGAGCGTGATACGTCTGCAAATATTAGAAATGTGTAAACAGAGAGGAGGGAGAGGGATGGTGTCTGGAATGATTGAAGGGAGTGAACTTTTGGATGGAAAAATGTAGGTCAAGTATGAAGGAAAACTTGTAGGCAGCGAGATAAGTGCTGTAAAACAACCTCCTTGGGAAACACGAGGAAGTCCCACTGATGGAGATGTTTATCCTAAGCCAGACGAGGCCTGGAAAACAGGCTGAGCTGGAGGGATGGACTTGGGGTGTCTGTCCCAGATGGGGCTGGGTGTAGGGATGCAGATCCAGAGCTTGAAATATTCCCTCCCACTTGTGTCCTCACACTCTGGTTCCTTCTCTGGAGCCGTTCCACTGTGTCCCAGTAATTAACATCCAATGGGACAGGGAGAAGAAGCAGGACCACAGCTGTGTTGCCACATCCCAGAGGAAAACCCTGGCCACGGGGATTGGGACTGCTCTGAAATGCTCACTCCGTGGATCATGTCCTGGTTCCCATTAAACTTTCTGTGATGAAAGTTTCACCAAAACTAACACGCTTCCGTGAAAACTCTGGTTTTCATGATTTGGCATTTTCCAGGGGAAAAAAGAAACTGAAATAACTTGCCAAGAATTTCCCAACCGGCTTTAATCCTGAGACATCACCATGATCCAAACAAATGATGATAAGGATCTATGGAAAACATGGGGAAACAAAGAAGTGATGGTTTCAAAGCCTCCAGAAAATGAAAATGCCGCTGAAAAGAGGAGCACGGGGTTTCTCCAAGCACGCCGAGGAGGGAAGCTCATTCCCTTTGAATCACGGGGAGTCCCTTCCAGCTGGTTTCAAAGGAAGTTGGGTGGGGTCATGGAATGACCCTAGTGCTGTCACTGGTGCCCAGATGAGTTCTTAGATGAGCTGGAAGCACCACGGAGGGGGTGCCCTTCCCAGTGGTGCCGTGGCTTTCTTGCAGCCTGAGGAATGATGCTCACCGGGAGAAACGGGAGCTCTCCTTCCCTCCCTGCTGCAGCCAGCAGAGACAAACAGCTTCCACCCGTGCCTGATACTGGGGAGATAGGGGGGATTCGGGAATGTGGCTGATGCTGGGGAGATAAGGGGGATGCAGGCAAAGCCATCTGGGCTGTGCAAGGCCAGCTGCGAGGGTCACGAGCACACACAGGGTGGAAGGGAAGAGGGAAACCAGGAACCAGACAGGCTGGAGAGGCAGGGGACGTGGCCCAGCCTTGCAGTCACAGGTGAACCCCCAGGTTGCTCTTCCATATGGAAATGTTGCCAGGCACAACCCGAAGCATCAGGAAGGTGAGCGGAGCACACGGGGACGTCTGTACCGCTGTTTGGTACATCCCAGAGTCAGAACATTCCTGTAGAATGAATGGGTTCCAAAAGAAATGGCACAGCAGGAAGTTCCACGTCTGGGAATTGAGGATCTCCCCCATGGCCAGGTGGGGAAGGTGAGGTAAATGTTATTTGGTGGCAGAGAGAGATGCAGCAGGTCTTGAGGTGCAGCGGCTGCGTGTGCATCATCCCAGCAGTGCCAGCTGCTTCTGGCCAGCAGCCTTTCCAGCAGGAAATTTCCAGGAAAGACCAGCCCACAGTCTGTTTTGCTGTCGCAAGTCCCACATCCAGAGGTGATGGGGACCAAAGGACTTTAGAGGAAGGGAGAACACCCCCCCCCTGCCTGGGGGAGCAGTGGGGTGTCTCAGGGAGGAGGAAGGTGCTCTGGGACAGGCGATAAGTGGCGTTGGAATCTTTGTATGATGGATTGAGGTCTTGGGTCAGCAGTGTTGGCAGAGTCTGTCCCGGTGCCTGTCTGCAGGGGACATTACTCCATGTGGTAATTAACTTTATTTCTGTGGTGGATTTAGCCAGAGAGATGAGTTCCACTTTCCTGATAGCTAAGTGAGTTGTTTTAATCGATCAGTGTTCAATAAGTGACCCCGATGGCCTGGCAGACATTTCTCATGGGGGCTGGGAGTTCTCCCTTCCCCTTTCACCCTGTGTCTCTGCGAGGCTTCAGCCACTCCAGCTTGGGGAGGTAACAGTCCCTCTTGGTGGCTTCCCCTAGGCTGTCTACAAGGCCTGGCTGTGCTCCGAGTACTTCAACGTGACCCAACAACAGTGCCGACAGCGGATCCCATGCAAGCAATACTGCCTGGAGGTGCAGACCAGGTGCCCCTTTGTGTTACCGGACAATGACGAGCTGATCTATGGAGGTTTGCCTGGCTTCATCTGTACGGGTAAGGAGGTCCGGGAGCGGGGCACAGGGCGGGTCACAACCCACGTGCTGGGTTTGGGAGGCTTGGGGCAGAGTGGAAGGAAGTGCAGTGTGGAAACACAAGGCCTGATGCTGAAACATGGCCATCCTGGGGGGGCAGTGGGAGGGGTTAATGGGGACACAGCAACATCTTAACATGGGAAATGAAAGTCCTTCCTCTGATTGAAGCTAAAGCATGTAAGGGGCTGGAGGTGATGGATTAAAGCAGGGCTGGGACATTGAACCACTATGGACAGGATTTGGGGAGCCCTGAGCACTCCTTGCTCGTCTGTGCAGGCTCACAGATGCGTTGGGGGCCAGTCCTGGGGGGTCTCTGGGTGTCCTGGTTCTCAGGTTCTGCCCACCCCACAGCACCTGGCTCCCTCCCTCCACAGCCCCGTCCTCAGTCTCCCACTGACTCCCTCCTCCTCCTCCTCTTCCTCCCTGCAGGGCTGCTGGAGAACCAGCTGCCCGACGAGGAGGCCAAGTGCTGCGAGGTGCAATGGGACTCCTGCGACCACCCCCCAGACAGCAACGACAACACATCCCCCAAATCCACGGCGTCAGAGTCGCTCCATTTCCACCGCCACGACCCCCACGTCCATCACCAGCGACAGAACCACTACCATCTCTACCACCACCACCAGTACCACCCGTACCACCAGCCCCGCTCCCCATCCTTGCTGCCGGTCTCCGCAGGGTCTCGCCTCGGCAGCAGCAGGATCAGACTGTGCGTGCTGGTCCTGATGCTTCTCCACACCATGGTGTCCTTCTCGAGCGTGCACGGCGGCGCGGCCGGGGGGCTCGGCCTGGAGGCCCTGCCCACCCTGGAGGAGAGCGTGGCACGGGACGAGTGACACGGAGGGCAGGGCCGACCTCCATGGAGAACGCCAGATCTTTTTCCACTAAGGGGGGCACATGCTATTCCTCCAATGGGAGGCACGGGATTGGGGGTGACGCACACACACCCCCCAAGAGCTGCTCGCGCGGGGCATCCCCGTGATGAAGAGTCTCTAACGCGCACAGGGCTGCGGGACCCGGCGCTGAGAAGGGTTCGGTCAGTGGCAGCGGGGCAGCACGGCATTCCCGGCCCCGGCACAGGCAGGGACGGCATGGGGGTGGGGGGATAGAGGGCAGGGGGTCCCTTGGGAAGGAGGGTCCCTGTGGGACTGCTGAGTGTCTCCCAGCTGCTGCCGCGAGTGCCTTGGGCGCCCGCGCCTTCCCCGCCCGCGCCGTGCCAGGGTTTGGTGAGTGACCCAGCCCTCGTTCCTTTTCTCCTCGGTCTGTGAATCCCAAGGGAGCAGGAGGAGGGGCAGCACCTCCTGGCACAGCCTTGCCCCCCACTCCTGTCCCAGGGAAAACCCACCAACTCAAGGCAGAACCACCCTCGTGGGGCGCAGCGTCCTCGGTGTGGCATTGCCCTCGCTGAGGGGATTTGGGGCAGCAGTGGGATGCTGTGACACTTCACTGTGGTATCACTTGGGGTTGGTCTCATTGCATCCCAGCCTGCTCCTCCAGCCTTGCCTTTCCTGCTCCTCTGTGCAAGGAGGTGGAGAGGGAGGAGGCACGGAGCAGGAGGGATATCCCCAGCATTTCCACATCCCACTTTGCCAAGTGTCCTGATGATTTGGTGTAACCTTTTTTGTTGTCCTTTTTGACTGGTTTCTGTGAGGAGTTAGGGAGATGTGACTCCAGCAGCACAGGCTAAGCGAGGAAGTAACAGCTGGATGCAGGGTATCCCAAAGGCATCCTTCCATGCTTCCCAGCTACAAATCATCGACTGGATGGCAGGGGGACTGGGCAAAAGGGCTGGAGAAACCTGGTTTGTAGAGAGAGTCTCCCCCACAAAAAAGAGACACTAACAAAGCCCAGCTGGGGAGGAGAGTTTTTGTGAATACTTTCTATCCATGGATACCCCCAGATCAGGAAATTTCTGGGAGCCCAGCTGGGACAGCTGGACTCAGCTGGGCAAGGTGCTGGCTGGTGCAGTCTCATTCAACTCACTTGGGGTGTTTTTAACCTGAGCTCAGTGTATCCAGGGATTCAGCCCCAAACAGACATCAGATCCCTAGGATCTGATCCCCAGATCATTTCCTAGGAAATTCCCAATTCTCCACCCACCCATCGGAGCTGTTCCCAGCATGCACGCTGTGAGGTGGTGCCTGGGGAATGGCACTGCCCCTCTGGGCTGGGCACCAGGGACCAGGCTTTGTCCTGGGGTGGGCAGGGAAGAAGGAGGGGGCATTTTAGCATGAGGTCATGGTTTGGATGTGGACCTGCTTTTTGCTCCAAGAAGAGGTGGGATGCTCCCTCTCTTTCCAGGCTGGCTCTTGATGGGGAACCTACAGCCCTGGGTGGATCACTGCAGCCCAGCTGGGAGGCAGGAGTGGAGCAGGAGGAATGTCCTGCTGCATCTCAAACCAATCCCAAATATCTGCAAGGGTCTGAGAAGTCCCAGTGTTGAGGACTGTAGGAATTTTGTGGTTTCTGGTCCGTTGAGTTGAAGCAAAACCAAGCAGAGCCCCATGAGCAAAGCTACTTCCTGCCCGGCTGGAAGAAGGAAGTACCAGGCATCTCGTGGGAAGGACAGGTTTCCTGACGTTTCCAGCCCATTTCGAGACCAAAGAGGCTCTGAGAAGCAGCTGAATGTTTGATTCCTGCTTTGACTTGAATCTCAGAGCTTTTGGGTGATGTTTACACGCTACCAGTTGCCTGTTAACCAAAGTCCTGCAGAGATGAGGCCTGTGATCCCACTATCCCGTGGTTCTGGGGGTGGGAGAGGTGATGCTCATGGAAAATGTAGAGTGTTTCCCGAACAGATTCCTTTGCTGTTGCTATCCAGAAAAGGTAGGATGATTCTCACTTTACTACTCCTCATGGCATCCTTATATTTTCATCCTAGTTTACACCGATCTGAGAACTTGGACATGGAGCAGTTCCACAAAGAGGGCTCCGAGCCCTCGGATTGCTGTGAGCAGTGTCCTGTGGAGCTGCTCTGACGAGGAGCAAAAGCTCCCAGGCAGGCCAGGGGAGGGAGCACAGCCCCATTCCTGCCTCCAGACGGCCTCATCCTGGAGGAAATTAGATTTCTCATGTCCTGCCAAGAGTTAAGCTGATTCCAGGCGCCTCTCTCGGAGATGGGCTCCGTCCAATCTCTGAGTGACTCGTGTGGAGAGAGAACAGCCCCGTGTGGTGCATCAGAGTGGCCCTGAGTCACTGGCCCTGGTCACTGTCTGCTGGGACACTGAGTAGCGCTGGGAGTGCGGGGTGTCCCCAGCTCGGTCCCTGCACCACGTCCAGATTCCAGATCCAGCCCAGGGACTATCCTGAGGGATGTGTGTCCTTCTCCCTACCCCTTCTCCCCTGTGCCCTGCTGGCGATGGAGCATCCGGCTGGGCTCGGAGGCTTCTAGGGGCATCGAGGTTTGCTGATGGGGATTTGGGTTTCCCAGAGAAGCTGTGGCTGCCCCAGCCCTGGAAGTGTTCAGGTTGGAGCAACCTGGGATAGTGGAAGGTGTCCCTGCCCATGGCAGGGAGTGGAACAAGATGAGCTTTAAGGTCCCTCCCAACCAAACCGTTCTATGATTCCATGATTTCCACAGGGCTGCAGGAGTGAGGTCCAATATCCCAAGTTATCATCAGGGGGGCTGGCAGGGTTTTGCTGGGATAACCTGGGAGCTGTGAGAAATGTCTTCCCCTTCCCTAATGTGAGCTGAAGGCTTCCCCTCGGGAGCACGCACTGCATCCCAATGAGTGGGGGAGCGGAGCCAGTTCCACACTGGGGTGCCTGTGGTGGTTACTGGGGGGATGTTCAGCCCCATCCGCCGGGCGTGAGGGACTCTGCAGGGCAGAGTAGGAGAAAAATATGTAGGAGACCCACATATTTTCCAGGCAGTGGCTCCCAGGAGGTGTTCCTACAGGGATGAGGTGCCATGGGCGGGCAGCGGGAGCGCGCGGGATGCAGAGCCCGGGCTGGGGCTTTACCTTGTGCGACTGGGAGGAAAGTGCTGAGTCTTCACAGAGTGAGGCTTTGGAAGGAGATCTTTTATTTAGTGAGTCTGGGCTGCTGTCAATAAGTTCTGTGGTTTTAGGGCACCATATGCTGTATTCAACACTTTGCCAATCTCCTTAAACGGATCCAGACGAGGCTGTTCCCGGAGCAGGCCGGAGCAGCTGGAAGCGGTGTATGGAGCCCGTCGGATAAAAATCCTCCCTTTGCTCTGACATTACAACCTTCCTAATCCTCCATCCCTGATCGCTCTGTCTTTGCTCCACAAGAGAATGGCCAGAGAGCAGACGGTGACATTGTCTCACTTCATACCACCGGCATTAAGTTTATTACAATAGGAGGGGATAAAAAGGGAGTGTGCCTGGATAAGGAGGGAATGTGCCTGGCTAAGCAGGGAATGGGGTTCTTTGCCCTGTGCATGCAGGTACACTTCACCCCAGGCCCAGTGTCTGCCAGACCAGGGGCCATTGCAGAGCCACATTCCCACAGCCACCTTGGAAAGCCCCAGGTCTAAATGCATTTATCCCACCAGGAATTTAACACCAAGAGGCTTTCTTCTTTTCATCCAATGATCCTATCTCTTCTCCCTTAAGAAGGTGCCCCACATTGGGATTAAGATGTAACACTCAACCTTTCTTTCAGTGGATAAACTTCTCCTGCTGGGAGAAAACTCCCAGGGGGAAGCAGTGATTCCTCCCTGGTGAGGGGGTTTCTCATCCCTGGGGAGCTGAGGAATGATGATGTCCCTGCAGGATCCAGGTGTGGGCAGGGCTACAGGAGCAAAAGGAGCCGGGTCCTGCCCGGCCACATCGTTATTCCCGGGTTTTGCACTTTCATGTCGCTGCCAGTCGTACAAATTAATTAAAAATAACTGAAGAAAAATCCCAAAGAAAGGCCCCGATTCCTCTGGGAGAGATTAATCATTAGTTGAGCCTTTTTCTTATGAAAATACAGATCCATGGTAGCCCCAGGCAAAAGATTCCCAGGGAGAGCCCTCACCATTCGTGCTCCGAGTGAGGGAAATCGCTTTGAAAGCATCTGACAACTAAAGCAGAACATGTTGAGTAACTTGGCAACACTCAGAAAACATCTTGAAATGGTTTTTGTTCAACACATTTTGCTTTGCTTCAATAGGAGATGTCAGGGCAGTTCACTCACTGCCACTCAGGACTGTGGGCGATGCCGGGAGACACTCCTGCCTTTGGGAAGGGAAAATCCCTGATATCTGCTGCTCCTGGGGCAGGATCTGCTGGAGCGATGCCATGGAGATTCCCCTTGCTGAGCTCTGCAGGTCCCTCCTGTTCTTCTGGTGGCACCAAGTGTGGAGGTTTGGTGATGGATATTTGGGTTTCCCAGAGAAGCTCTGGTTGCCCCATCCTTGGAAGTGCTCAAGGCCAGGTTGGACAGGGCTTGGAGCAACCTGGGGTAGTGGAAGCTGCCCCTGCCCATGGCAGGGGTTGGAACTAGGTGGTCTTGAAGGTCCCTTCCAACCCAAATCTTTCTGTGATTCCATGATTTCCACAGAGCCGCGTGGTGAGGTCCAATAGCCCAAGTTACCTTCAGCTTCTGATTCATCCCAATCCCATACCCTGGAAAGGAATGTCTGTAGGGATTGGGAGAGACAAAGTTGGGACAGAAACATTCGTGGATTCTGCCAGAATGTGATGGGACAGGGAATTTTGTGTGTCAGCTTTCTGTGCTGCCCTGGGGCTTCCCATCCCTGGGGGTTAAATCTCTCTTAAATTATGCTGGAAAAGTTGGGAAGGGCCATGTCTGGTGTTCAGGTTGGATGTTAATGGTCTACTTCAGGCCATCAAAGCTCATGAGCATCCCAGCTGGAAGTACCAACATCACACAACCCCAAACTCACCCCTTTTCCCCCCAAAAGGAGCCTACTTAGAGCTCCCAGATCAGAGCAGCTCAGGGGTTGCACAGCTCCAACCATAAGTCCATTCCAAGGAATTGAGGGGTTTTGGCAGCAATTTTTGGGTATTCTTGGTCCAGGTGGCTCTTTAGGTGGTCTTCCAGCCTGCACTGGGAGGGAGGAAGGGAGCAGAGGGAATACTGTGGTGGAGGATAAACCATCTTTAATTAAGGATCATTTAAAAAAATTAACTTGTAATAGTTGTTGGGGTTTTATCAAAGCTCTCAGCCCCTCTCACAGGCCTGGGCAGGAGATAGGTGAGTTCCTGAGCCCCATCCCTCCATCTTTCCTTGCACTGCATCTCCAGGACTTGTGTTCCAGACAAGGCTAGGAGCAGTTTCCAGCCTTGTTAGCATTTTAGGATGATCCTTTTTCAGCCCAGAAAGTCGACAGCTTTGCTTGTTATAAACTGAAACTCAACAGAAAAACCCAAGAATTAAGTTTGGCTTATGAAATTTGGGGTTGGTTTTGCCATTTTTAAATGTATTTGGGAACTGGACGTGCCCAAGTTGCAAAACAAAAAGACATTTTGAGCCAGACAGTGATTTTTTTATTTTGAAACTTGTCAAAACAAGCCAGATTGATCATTATGACCGATTTCTTTTTCTTTTTTTTTTTTGCAAATTGAGAAATGCATCCAGAACAGGCCTTTCCCACAAAACCTTTCATTTTCCAAAAAGAAAGCGAAGAAAAAAAATCAATCACACTTTTTCTGCTCACACAGTTGGAACAGGCGGCAGCGGATTGGGAGAGAATAGCAATTTGTAAGGAATTCCAACCAGCTCTCCCCAAAATAGCATCCAGCCAGTTTCTCCAGGGCAGGAGGCTCAGTGGCTCCATGGTGGGAACAGGCTGGAGCAAGGCCTGGCTGACCAGGGCAGCTCCAGGCTGGGATAACACCTTGGGAATGCAGGGACACCTCCCCTGTGGGAATCAGAGGTGCTTCTGCCTGGGAAGAATTCCTGGGAATCCCCAGCCATCCCTCTGATGGATGTTTAGTTTGGTTTTCTGTTCCAAACCAAACTGAATCCAGCTTCTCCGAGCCTGCGGTGCTCGGATATCGTTACGAGATGCCTTCAAAAGGGAGACGCTCCCATCTGTGCCTGGGAGTGTGAACTGGGAAGAAATTCCACGTGTGGGTCCTTGGGGAAGCAGACTCCATGGTTCAAGGAGGGATGTGTTAAGGGAGAGCATGACAAGCCCCCAAATCCCTGCCCGTGTGCCCTTCTCCCTCCGGAATGCGGGTCCGGCAGCCGGGCTGGGGCTCCCTGCCCGGGCTGGGGGTGCTGGGGGGCACAAGGGCAACTCGGGGGCACCTCGGGGGATCTCGTGGGGACCCGACCCCGGCTGTGCCTGTGTGTGCCCAGGCTGCTCGTGACCGAACCCTTCTCAAGTGCTTGTGCCATGTCGGTGGTGACAGAGCTCAGACCGACCACGAGGTCCTTTTCCAGTGCGTGGTGGTGAAACTCAAACCAACATACTGCTGAAGTCAAAATATTCTTTCTAATCCCCCTGCCCAGTTTCTCTTTCTTTCCAGCTTTCCTCCTCCGCCTCCCGACCCTCCCTCTCTGTTCCCACCCCCCTTCTGTTTCTCTTTCTCCCCTCTGTCATAAGAAAGTGACTGTGTCCTCGAGGGGACAGTTTTCTTATGCCATTTTATACACTGTGCTTCATGTTTAGAACTTTTTTGCACTAGTTCCTATTACATTTATTTTCCAAACTGGTTTGACAAAAAACAAACAAAAAAAACCCAACAAAAACACAATCCCATGCTATAATTCAGTTGTATTAAAATATTATCCTACTACTCTCTGTGTTCAATAGTCTCTGTACCTGTAATGCTTTCAGTTCTGTTGTATTTTGGGGCCGAGGTTTTCTCTGCTCCTTGTTTAACCCAGTAAAGAAATAAAATGTTAAGAATTGATGATAAACTTCCTCCTCCCTGTCTCTGGTGTTGTTTGGGCCACGAGGGTCCCACTGGGACGGGCTCCCCCAGAACCTGCCCTGAACCCCATCCGCTGTCCTATGGGTGTTGTTTTCCTGCCAAATCCAATCCCAACTGGAGGACGGCAGAGGCGGGATGGAGGGACAATAACCCTGCCTTAACTGAATTTGATTTCGTAACCTTTCTTTATATTCTTTTGTTTCTTGCCTTCACATTTCTTGCCACGGGGCTCACCTCAGAACAATAGGGGCGAAGGCTGTCACCAAGAGATTCATCAGAGAATAATGACTCAACTAGGGTATCCAAATTTTGCCCAGCTGAAGTCCACACCCACATATAATCTGGAATTAATTCATCTGGACAACGGATCTCGGCGTGGAACAGAGCAAGGATCCTGCGCTCCAAATTGAGCGCTGCTGCCAGGCTGCAAAGGCCACGGGACACAGCTCTGGAGTTACACTTGGGCCAGTCCTCCCCCAACCTGGAAATCTTGTTTGGAAAGAACACGAGGAAAAGGGGATGAAATTGGATGGGAATAGAAATAACGTTTAAAAAAGCAGATTGGTGCAGGAGGCAAATTGGGGGAGAGGCACCGGCTGTGCTGGAAAACCAGCGGAGTGGGAGGTGCAGGAGGGGGGATTTTACCTTGGGGGGTGAATAATTGGGGGGCTGCACCCCCTCAGTGTGGGCAGCAGGGAAGGGGGGATTCTGCCCCTCTGCCCCCTCAAGTGAGACCCCCCTGCAGAGCTGCCTCCAGCCCTGGGAACAGCAGCACAAGGACATGGAGCTGCTGGAGAGAGTCCAGAGGAGGCCATGGAGATGCTGCCAGGGCTGGAGCCCCTCTGCTCTGGAGCCAGGCTGGGAGACCTGGGGGGGTTCCCCTGGAGAAGAGAAGGCTCCAGCAGACCTGAGAGCCCCTTCCAGGGCCTAAAGGGGCTCCAGGAGAGCTGGAGAGGGACTTGGGACAAGGGATGGAGGGACAGGACACAGGGAATGGCTTCCCACTGCCAGAGGGCAGGATTATATGGGATATTGGGAAGGAATTCTTGGCTGTGAGGGGGTAAGGCCCTGGCACAGGTTGCCCAGGGAAGATGGAAGAATGTTTAGTCCCCCAGACAGGACAACACACTGGAGCCTGTCTCCAGGAGGCCACAGGTGCCCCAGGTTATCCTGCTGCAGGGAATTAAACCAGCTCAGGTGATTCCCAATGCCTGCAGCCTCCAGTCCCTTTTTCCATAGTGATTCCTTCTGGGCATGCCCTAAACTGCCCCAATTTGAGCAGCTCTGGGCCTCAGCTGGGCCTTGGGAACCACATATAAGGGGCCTGCAAGGGGTTGGGCTGATCCACAGTGTCAGGATCAGCACCAGGTTTCTCAGGAGTATCTTTGGGATCACTTTCCCCTTTGGGAGTGCTGCTGGCAGGATTTATCCCAGCAATCCCTGTGCCATTGCTCATCCCCACCAACCTCCTGGTTGCCTGAGCTCACAGTGTGCACAGGGCAGAGCCCAGGGCAATGTCTTGGTGGCCACATGGTGCCCAAATTGATGCAGCAGCTGAAAATCCACCCAGGAACGTGCTGATTCCCGGGGATTTCATTAGCAGGGATTGAAGTTGGTGTGAGTTAAGTGGATATGAATTTTCATGGCTATAGGGCTGTGGACATCAAAGCTGGGAGGAGGCTGGAGAGGGGGGAGAAGTTTCTCAGCTGTAAATTTGCCTCGTGACTCCATAAAAACTGCACTGGGCGGCATGGAAATGTTTCTGCTGGAAAGAGCCTGGAAAATGCTGTGCCCCTGAGAAAACAACACAAAGGGCTGCAGACCCAAATCAAAGTCCAGGCCTGGGAATGCTTTGAGGTGCGAGATGGGACTCTCCAGATGCTGAAATCCTGGGTGGGGTCTGGATTTCAAACCTCATCCCTTCTGGATGTGAATAAGGAGTTCTCTTTTTATATATTTATTTATATGGTTGAACAGATGACACACAAGGTTCTCTTTTCTGATTTATCAAAAAAGCAAAAAATACCATTTTCAAGCATGTGCATCTTATAAACATCTGTATTTGTGAACCATTTCAGAGCCCCTGCAGCTTCTCTATCTTCCCTGGGCAGAGGAAAACTCAGGATTCACGGAAATCTGTCAGCTTGTTACTGTGGATCTAAAAATGTGTGCGAGAAACTCATTTTTCACACCAACACTTGAACCTGGGAGACTTAGAATCCTAAAGAGAGGAGTCTTACTCACAGCAATGCACTTTCAGGGTGTGTTTTCCACCTACCAGGAGGCTCCAGGATGTTTTTTGGCCCTTCCAAGTCTGTATGTACTGGATCCACTTCAACTGGAACTCCTGATGTTGGTAAGAAGTTCTTAATTTATTTCTCTGTGATCAAACAGGTAATTTTGGGTGGGTTTGTGGCTTTTGTGACAGGACAGTGAAATGCCACCTCAGCAAACTGATGAAAATCCTGTAGTGAAGAGCTGAAGTTATTAATGATTGTCATTTTCCACATTTTTTGCCTGGAGGACTCCTTTGTTCTTTTCTTTTTGTCTCAAAATCTGCATTAAGTAAGAGCTTACAATTAATTTTCCCTTAGAACCCCCTTTGCCCCGGCAGAGCCCAGAAGGGCTGTGGAAGGTGGGTTTATATGGATTTACATGTTGGATGCTGTTTGCCAGATGGGTTTTACTGTGTGATTTCTTCCTCCCTTGCCCTGTTTATCCTGGTTTCTCCCTTGGATCATGGCTTTGGCTCTGCACAAGGATCTGTGTCATTCTGTTGGATCTGTTTTGGTACCTGAGGAAGACCAAGGTCAAACTGATGTGTTTCCTCCTCTGACAACATCCGTGTCTTGATTAACTGAGCTTTAACTACATCGAAGGAAAGCCTGTGAGGGGAAAGGGCTGGGAAGGGCTGGGTTTGTTGCCCCCATCTCTCTTGGGTTTCCTAGTTCCCCTTCACCTCTGATCTGCCACCTTTTCCATGGATTTCTTTAACAAGGTCTCACACTCAGGTGCCAATCCCTGCTCCATGTGACAGTGACAGCACCCAGGGAATGGCTGGAGCTGTGTCAGGGCAGGGTCAGGTTGGATCTCAGGAAAAGGTTCTTCCCCCAGAGGGTGGTTGGGCACTGACCAGGCTCCCCAGGGTTTGGTCACAGCCCCAAGGCTGCCAGAGCTCCAGGAGGGTTTGGATGATCCTCTCAGGCACAGGGTGGGGTTGTTGGGGTGTCTGTGCAGGGCCAGGAGCTGGACTGATGATCCTTGTGAGTTCCTCCCAACTCAGGATATTCCATGACTCTTCTTCCTCCAGCCTCAGCATTTTCCCACCTCCCTCCTCTCTCACTCAGCCACCTCACCCTTGACCTGACCTTTGCACCAAAACTGTTTTGAGTTTGGATTTTTTTTTAAATAGAATTATTTAGGTTGGGATCATTGGGTCATTTCAACCCTAGCACTTGTTCTGTGCAGGATGGGTCTTGTCTTCCCCAAAGCTGTTTCTCCCCTCACTCGGAGCTCAGCCCTGTTTAACCACCAGACCCAGGTAAACCCACAACAGGCCTGGAGCAAAGTCCCGCTGTCAGAACATCCCCTGACATGTTTGTATTCATAAACTTGTCAACATTTTGCCTTTTCTTTTTTTCTGTTTTTTGTCTCTTGGGGGAAATTACTGCTGTTCCTCCTGGGGTGTCAGCTCCTCCGAGCCGGGCTGTGAATGTGTCGATGCTGAAACACCCGCTGTGGGCGAGGCTCCGGTGGGAGCTGTCACTACCTCAGGGTTGGGAAGCCAAAGGGAACCTCTTTTCTATAAACTGTAAGTTTTTCATAAAAGCCTTTCTAATTTGTACCAAAGAGACTCCAGCACGCCCTTGGGACTGGTAAAAATAATAATAGTTTGAATGGTGGAAGACTGTGAATTTGAAACAGAAGGTTGTGAGATCTACGAGCATTACCCGAAACGTCAGCGTTGTATATCAATAAATGTAATTTAGATGTACAAAGGAGATAGCAAAGACTTCCACAAAGAACTGTCAGGTCTTACCTTCTCAGATCTCTCTGAGATAAAGCAGATGTTTTCATCCCATTGATCCAGAGGAACCGGCCTTCCCAACACAGTTCAAGACTGTGTTACCTCAAATGGCAAGGGAATTACTCCTTACAAAGATTACATGGCTTGCTATTTTTCAGTCATTTCTTTTTTCACTCTGAGATGAAACACACATGTTCATATCAGTGGGTTCAGCCTGGGAATGCCACATTCCCCAAAGCTAGGAGTCCAGAGCTCGTGGAGCCCCGAGGGGAGATGAAGGCTAATGGCACTCGGAGCTGTACCTGGTCCCTGCTTGAAAGAGGCCTCTGTAACAGCCCATTTAATTTTTACTGTTCCATCCCCAACAAATGGCTCCTGCCCATTCCCAAATCCTCTCAGCCAGGCTCACATGGAGACCTTTATCCTGCCTTGATCTGACTTGGGCTCCGCAGAGGAAATTGCTGGTTTAAGGCTGTGTTATGTAGGATATTCCGACTGAGCCTTATGATCTTTCTCCTCGCTTAAATCCACAACTTCTGGCACGTCTGGGAGAACAAACACGTGGGTTTTCCTCCCTTGGTTATTGCTGTCATCTCTTATTAACAGTCCTGAGGCTGCAAATCACTGAAACCCCAGGTCACCTGGACACTCAGCCCCTGATGTGGGGTCCTGTAGCTGGATCAGGGCCGTGGCGAGCAGTTTTCAATCACTGAAGTTGTGAGCAGAAAAAGACAGTTCCATGTGTTCTCCTTATGACTGTTCCTGCTTTGATATGAATTCCTTGGATTTTCCCTTTCTAAAGCTGGGGTTTCTCTTCTTTACCCCGGACTTGCCCTGCCCTACCCAAAAAGCTTAAAAGTTCAAGTTTAGTCTGAAACAAAGCTTTGGATGAGGGCCTGGAGGGACAGGACAAGGGGGAATGGCTTCACCCTCCCAGAGGGCAGGGTTAGATGGGATATTAGGAAGAAATCCTTCCTTGTGAGGGTGGGGAGGCCCTGGCACAGGTTGCCCAGAGAAGCTGTGGCTGCCCCAGCCCTGGAAGTGTCCCAGGCCACGTTGGACGGGGCTTGGAGCAAGCAGGGCTAGTGGAAGGTGTCCCTGCCCATGGCAGGGGGTGGGATGGGATGAATTTTAAGGTCCCATCCAACCCAAACCATCCTGGGATTCTATCCTGCAGCTCAGGCCATGGCCCTGCTCCATCTCCAGAGGATTTTGGTCGCTTTATATTTGTCTCTGCTAATGCTCAGCACAAATTATGATCCATGGAATTTAAAGCAGAAGCCAAGGATGCTGAAATAGGCACATGTGCCACAAACTTGGGGCAGGGGATTTCCAGGACCTCTCCTGTCAGAATTCCCTCTGGAAGGAGAAGACACAGCAGTCCTGAAACTGAGGTTCCAGTTTCCTGTGCCCAAAATATGGTGCTAATCCAATGTACCCCTGCCCTCTGGCAGTGGGAAGCCATTCCCCCTTGTCCAAAGTCCCTCTCCAGCTCTCCTGGAGCCCCTTCAGGCACTGGAAGGGGCTCTCAGGGGTGTGGACAGAGCAGCTGCCAGGCCTTTGTGCTGTGTTTGGTTTAGGCTGGGAAGGGTCTGCTTTGGAGTTCTCCCACCTGGGCAGTGTGGCTGTGTGGGATGTCATCTTTCCCCCTGAGGAGCACCGAATCCCCGGAAAACAGGTCAGGAGAATCACAGGAAAGACCTCTGCGATGGTCGAGCCCAACCTATGACCCAACACCACCACAGAAAATAAACCATGGCTCCAGGGATGCCAGAGCCTGGAGAAAGCCCTGCCAAGGGGCAGGGGACAGGAGCCCCATCCCCGTGGTTCCTGGCCAGGCTCAGTGTTAGGGTTCCCCTTCCTCCCCTTCCTTGGTGAGGGGGTGCCCCCGCTCCGAGGGGCAGCGCGGGCTCTGGGCTCTCTGGAAGGGTGCCTTTCATGTATCACGTCTCTCCTTGAGGCACAGATCGGATCCTGTTTCCCTGGCACTGGCGGATCCCAAAACCGGCACCCCCAGGACAATGGCTTGGCCCTGCCCGCGGCCCCGGGGCCGTGGGGAGCCCGTGGGGAGCCGAGGGGTCGGGGGCAGGAGGCAGCACCGGGGAGGTTGTATAACGTGGTGTGGAATATCATTGTTCCAGCCAGGATGAGTAAGAGCACAGCTGAGGCCGGACACCGACGGCACTGCCATGAGTCCGGGGGAGGGTGGGCTGGGAGACGGCTGCACAGTCGAAAATAAAGACAATGAGTCTATAAAAGTTAAAGAACTGAATAGATTCCGAACATTTGGTTTTCATTAGCACCAAATAACATATAAATAAACATACAACAGAACCAACGGCAACATCTTGGTTACCCCCTCTAGAAGAAGCTGTGTTTAGGCTGAGCTCAGCCTCCCTGGCCCAACCTCCTCCTGCGTGCTCTGTGATGGGACAGGGGAGCTGATGGAGCCACCAGGCCTCCATCTTCCTTCAGAGCAGAGCAGGGGCTTGTCTGTGCAGGAGAATGAGGTGTCAGCGTGCTGCTGATTCTTAGAAGTCAGAATCTTCTGATTTCTGAGGGGGAAAACATGAAAACAAGCACAGGAAGAGTCAATACACTGATTTTTCATTCTATGTAGAAAGGACATGCTGTAAAAAGCCCATCCAGTGCCATCTCCTGCCACCTTTGCACCTTCCACTACTCCAAGTTGCTCCAAGCCCTCTCCAACCTGGCCTTGAACACTTCCAGGGATGAGGCAGTCACAGCTTCTCTAGGCAACTAAATGTTTTAAGAATTCACGGAGTAAAACGGGAAGGATCAGAGAATGATCAGAGAGAGACAGTGACAGCGTGAGAGAGAGGGAAAATCTTGGAATAGCACAGAGCCAGGAAGGAGGCATCCTGTGAACACAATTCCTTAGTACTTCTTGCTCTTATAACACAAATGTATTGCTCAATCGGTGCCCCTATGGAAGGAGTTGGATACAAATAGACCTTTCCTGCACAGACAGAGCTCATAGTTATTGAAAAAACAGTCTTAAGCAAAGCAGATTGTATGGAACATCTTGGATCTCACTGGGGAAAAGGAATTGTAATTGTAGGGCTGTGTGGAGACTCTATAAAACCAGGATCCTCCATCCTGAGGGCTTGTAAACGCCTGTGGATGCGCTGTTGGCGCGCCAGGACTTCAGGTTTCAGGAGACTTTATTGTACTCATGTTGTTGCTGACACCACTGAGAGACTAAGGGACGGCTTTCCTGCAGTTTAGCTGAGCTTTCCTCAAAGGAAAGTCAGGAATTCCAAAGCTTTTAGGTCACACATGTTAAAATTGACTCTGTTGCTGCTGCAGAAACTACAGCTGTTGCCAAAACATCAATGGGGAATGGGCTCAGATCTGCTTTACAAGATCCCCCTGAGAGATTCCCAGATCTGTGGAATTTGTGTGGAGAGGGGAACTGGGACCTGCCATGGAGTGCCCTGTGCTATGCAGAGAGTTGTACCCATTCCAGAGGGAAGGGAGATCTCCTGAGCTACAGCAGGTTCCTCCCACCTTTGGTTAAATCCTGCTGGGATGGGAAGCGGATGATGGGAAAAAAACAGCAAGTTTGGGAATCAAGAGAAAAAGTCATTCTAGGCATGTCCTCTGAGCGTTCTCCTCCTCCTCAGCTTCTGTCCACCCTCCCAAGGACCCTCCTGACTGTTCTTTATTTTCCCATCCAGAGCATCACGAATCCCTGTTGTTTCTGCATTTTTCCCTGTCCTCTGGTTCCTGCCTTTCCTGGACCAGGACCCCTTGGAGTCCTGGTTCTTCATCCATGTAACAAAGTTAATCAGGGGTGGCAGCAAAAGGGGATGAATGTTCAGAACAAGAGAAATGAAAATAAACCACCAGAGAACCAGTGGAACCATCGACTGTGGGGCTCGACCAGTCTGTGCATGAGGATCTCCCAGGTCTGGGAAGACGCATATTAATTATATATTAATTACATCCTTTTTAATTAGTGGGATGCTGAATGATCTGCTCTAGGAGGCAGAAATCCCTCAATCTGAGGGTTTGGATCTCACCAATGTCCCTGGTGAGATCCGGGCAGGAAAGGTGAGCTCATGTCTTCCCACTGACCCAACCACAGGGGTGACTTGACCTTTACAATTCACCCTAAAAGTAACATAAATGACTCCTGAAAATGGAACGAGGCCACTGCAAGTCTGGGTCAGTCAGTCTATGGTTGGTTTGGGATTTTGACCTTGAAAAACAGGATTTTGGTGGTGCAGCAGTTGGACTTCGATGATCCATGTGGGTCCCTTCCAACTCAGGATATTCTGTGTTTCTGTGAAAACCAGTAACAACACTAAGCACTCAAATAATTATGAATGTTCCTACAATAATTAGAGTTTTGAACAGAGGGTTCATTTGTGTTTATTTGCTTTCTGCTCCTCAGTTGTTGGAGTTGGCAGAGCTTAATGCTTCCAGTTTTTTTCTTCACAAATATTAGGGAAACATTTCTTTCTTAAATGAAAACAGAGGCTTCTCATGTAATTTCATGTCTATGGCACAGAACTTGAAGGAAAAGCCCTACTGCAGGAAAACAAGGATGAGAAGGGCTGGAAAAGGTCGTCCTCCTCCCCAAAGGCAGGACAAAGCCACCACTGGACTCTCTATGGCTGTGATCTGTGTGATGAAGACTGCACAAATTCCCAGACGATGTGCTCCAGGACTTGGAAGGGCTGGAAAGGACAGCCCTGTGGGAATCTGACCCTGCCATTGGGATGATGGGAACACAGACCTGCACAGGACCACCCAGCTCCCCGAGCCCACCCAGGGGATCAGGACCCCGATCCCAGGGATGTGTTGGTGACAGTCCTTGGTGAGGGGGCCCTTCCTGGAGAGCTGGTGGCAGCTCTGACGTCCCTTCCCAGCACTTCCTTCCCCAGCTGACCTGCTCTGCATTATCAGATCCTCTAAAACCAGCTGGAATCCTCCTCAGCAGTGCCACCTCCTGCCTCCCCCTCACAGCCTCCTCTCCCGACATTAACAACTTATTTTATTCTTTTTTTCCTTTCATTTTTCTAAATCACATCCTGTTTTCGGCAGGCCAACTCTCTGGTTTGCTCACATAATTTCCAATGCTGTATCCAAATTTCCTTGCAGCCTGTGGCAGGTGAGCATCACACAGCACCTTATTAATCTCATTATCTATCTCGTTATCCATTAAACCCTCTGATTGGTAATAGAACCTGCGAAGACTTTGCAGACTCCTTTTGATACGTTGCTTCCTCGACTATAAACGGTCAATAAACTGCTCCCCGTGGTGCACAGGCTCTTTTGGGGGTCCCCCTGCTCAGCCAGGGGGTCCTACTGCCGTCCTGCCGCTGTGCCAGCAACCCAGGGGCCGGGGGGCTTTATTGGGATCCGATGAGGGAGCTGATGGGCAGCAGGATGAGGACCAGGAGCAGGATCGGGATCAGGATCAGCGCCAGGACCAGGATCGGGATCAGGATCAGCGCCAGGACCAGGATCGGGCCCGGGACGGCTCCCGAGCGCAGCGGGGCGGGGCTCCGGCTCCGCTTGGCCCCGCCCATCGCACGGTCACGCCCCGCCGCTGGCCAAGCCCCGCCCACCGGCCGAACCGGGCCCCGCCCCGTCCCCGCCCCTCCCCGGCGAAGCCCCGCCCACTGGCGGGGCGCTGCGGCGGCCCTTCCCCGGCGGAGCCCCGCCCCCCAAGCGCCTGGCCCCGCCCCCCTGAGGCGAAGCCCCGCCCCGTCCCCTGCCAGGCCCCGTCCTCCCCGCCCCTCGGCCCCGCCCCGTGCCCGCGGCCCCGCCCCCTGTCGGGGGCAGGCGGCCCGGCCGCGCAGCCCGCGGTGCCCGGCGCGCCCCGGGAGCAGCAGCGCGG
>NW_020897743.1:2536131-2597243 GCF_003984885.1 Neopelma chrysocephalum
CAGCCCGCGGCCCCGCCGCGCCGGGACGGGACGGCGGCAGCGCCCGGAGCCCCGGCCGCGGGGCGCCCGCAGAGAGCGGCCGAGGGCGCGGAGCGGCGCCAGCAGGTGGGTCCGGGCGGGGACGGGGGCACCGCGGTGTCGGGCTCCATCCCCCCTCCATCTCCCTTTCATCCCTTCTCTGTCCCCCCTGCATCCCCGGCGCGGGTGCCGCTCCCCGGGGCGCTTGGGAACAGCCCCCCGGTCGGGGTTACTTGGAAAAGGGGGGAAGCCTCAAACTCTGGTGCGGGGGCGAAGCGCGGGGGGAGCGCGGGTTCCCTCGCCCAGGCTGGGGTGACGGGGCTGCGGGGCCGTCCGCGCTCCACCTGCTGCCGCCTCCTCCCTGTCGCGACAGCCCCGCCGTGTCGAACCCGCTCCCGACAGCCCAGCCCTGGCCGAGGGCAGCGGCTTTGCCCCGGCCCTTGGGGGACCCCCGGGCCCGCGGATGCAGCGGCCGGGGAGCCCCGCACAGGTCGCCCCGCGCCCGCGATGTGCGGGGGATCCCAGTCCCGCATCGCCCTCCGCTCGCTCCCCTCCCTCCAGCTGGGGTGGGTTTCGTTCTCTCAGTTCCCCCTCAACCCAGGTGCATTAGCCTTGCCCGTGATGCCTCGGTGTCCCCCCTGCAGCAGCTCCTGACTCTGTGCAGGACAGGTTGGCGTCTGTCTCCCGGTTGTCCCCACGGCTGTCCTGAGCCCCCGGGGGGGTCGCCTGTCCCGAGAGCCTCCGGAGAGCCGGAGCGGAGCTGGGGCCTCCGCTCGCAAACTTAGCTCATTTTTTCCAGGCACGAAACTTCGCTGCGAGCAGGATAAGCTGGAGGAAGGAGTTTCCTCCCCCTTGAGCCTCCCGAGCGGATGGTCCGCTCCCCAAAGGTGCCGGGTGGCTTTGCCGGGGGGGTCCCAGCGGGGTTTCGGGGGGAGACGCCAAACCCCAGCACCCCGGCGGTCCTCGCCCTGCTGCTTATCAGTGTGGGGGGAGGAAGGACAAAAATAGCTTTGATAAAGCGGCGAGTTTGGGAACTCTTCCTCCCACTTGGCAGCGGGCAGCGGTTCCGCCGCGCCGGCCTCGGCTGCCCCCGGGAAAGCCGGGCTGCGCTTCCACCGCTGCCGGATCCCGCAGCTTCCCACAATAAAATCCCAGTTAAGCGCTGAACCGGAGGGAACCCGAGCTCTCGGGTCATGGCTCTCTGTTCTCCCTTCTCTGCCCCGGCAGTGTCAACACTAAGTGAGTCGGAGCAGCTCGATGTTGTGCTGGGATTCTTGGGTTGCCTTGGAATAGCACGCGGCTGGAGTGCCTTTCGTGTTATCACGCTGGATCTGTTTAGTCTTTAGAGCTCTTCTTTCCAGCGAGTGCATAATGAAATACCAGGGCAAATACTTGAGGCGTTCATAAATTACAGCGTTAGGTAATTTGTCTCGGGATGCGTACGGAGATCCAGGCATTGCTGGTACAGCTGACGTACTCCAGATAAGGTAACGCTAATTATTTATTTCTTTCTTTTACATCTGGCCTGTCAGGCTTAGGATGGAAAATTCTTTGGGACGTATGGAAGGAGTTGGTTGTGAGAGGAAGTTTCCTGGTAGTGGGGACGTGGGGAAGGCTGAATGTCCTGGGCACTGGCACCTCACCGCCCCGGTCGGGAACTGCCGTGACAACGGGTGATTAATGGGGTTTGTAGTAGTGCTGCTCACACCGTTCCGTGCTGAATTTTCTGCCTTGCCATTTACTTGAGTTGATATGCAGCTAAAAACAACCACTTTCCATGTCCTGGGGTGCTGTGAGTACATCCCTTCAATGGTTAAAGCAATGAAACGAGGTGTTTGCAAACAGCTTTACTTAGAAAGTTATCATCAAGCTTAAGGGGGCGTGTGGGGTTCCTCGCAGCTTTTCCGAGCTGTGCTGCTGTAAATCCAAAGTGTGGTCCCGTGCACGTGATGCTTGCAAAAATGAAGCCAAAATTACTAAATAATTAATTCGGGAGATCTGGTTGATGACGTTTCTCTGCCGGGGGCCGTGGTCAGAGTTGAGGTGTGTTGGGGGGTACCCGGCATCCCAAAGACCATGGTGCTCTGAGCCCTCAAACCGCCCCTCAACTGCGTGAAGTGTCATCAGTGAAGAGGCCGAGTAATGAGTGTGTGTGTGTTGTGATTGTACAGGCTGGTTTAAAAACAAAAGACACTGCCCTTCCTGACCCTTTTTTTCTTTATTTTTTTAATTATTTTATTTTTCCCCGCCTTCCTGACCTGAGGCGGGAGGAAGAGGAGCGGGGGGGGGGAAGGATGGGGAGCGATGGTCAGCACCGAGATTTTGGCTGAAATCTCGCCTGGCCACGTGCCAGAAATGACCTCATGACAGGAGTGAGATTTGGCAGCTCGATAAGGCCCCGCTTCCCTATCTTGCAGGGTATCCAAATATGTAACTCATTTAGGATCCAAGGGCAGTTTTTCATGGCAGAGGGTGAGGCATTGTAGTCCACATCTTTGTCCCAGAACCCGCCGGCTGTTGCATCACCGCGTTGGCTGCGAGATGAGGGGTTTGTTAGTGCTGCTTTAATTCATCGACTCTTCGAGTGCTCTGAGGTGCAAGAGTGGGTTTGGGGAGTGCTGGTGCTTTCAGCCTTGGCTGTTGGGATAAAATCCAAATAATCCCTTTGGGTGGGTGTGCTGTGGGATGGGAGAGGGATTCTGTCGAGCGCTTCGCTTGTGGCTCCACTCGTGGAGATCCGCAGCAGGGCACTGCTTCCTGCCCTTTGGAGTATTTTATGCCTAAATTAAATTGTATCTTGCTGTCAAAAAATCACCCCTGTAGTATCTGAGCTGTGCAGAGCGTTGTTCCTGCGCTGTTTCTCCAACCAAATCCGTGTCATGCCACGTTTCTGCCAAAACATGTTTTTTGGCCAATGCCAAGCGGAGCGTGTGCCCTGAGAGTGTCCCGAGATGGGCGGAAAAGCTGCCAAAGGCTGGCTTTGGAATGGGATCAAATACCATCAGTTCTGTCGGATCAAACTAATTGTAGAGGCGCTTGCAGCTGGTGGGAGGGGGGAGGGGGGTGCTGAGTCATCCAAAAAAATGTGCTGAGCAGCAGTTCTGTTCCCAGCATTCACCTTCCTCTGTGCCATGGTCTCTGTTCCTGGTCTCTGCTCCTCACCTTTTTAACAAGGGATGTTCCCGCTTTTTTTTAGTGCTCACATTGGCATTCCTGAGTTTCAGAGAATCCTGGAATGGTTTGGGTGGGAAGGGACCTCAAAGCTCACCCAGATCCACCCCTGCCATGGGCAGGGACACCTTCCACTAAATCAGGTTGCTCCAAGACCCATTCAAACTGGTCTTGTACACATCCAGGGATGGGGCAGCCACAGCTTTTCTGGGCAACCTGTGCCAGGGCCTCCCCACCCTCACAGGAAAGGATTTCTTCCTTTCTTTTCCCTCACCAATGTGAAATTGCAGTTGTTTTGCCCTTTCTTGTCAATCCCAGCTCCTAAGTCAGAGGCAGGTTTGACTGGCACAATGTGCTGTCAAAGGGTCTAAAGGTGTAAAAGCTGCTCCAGAGGCTTCTCCCACCCTGAGCATACCTGTAGCTCATCCATGCCCCTTCATCCCTCTGTCTGGTACCTGCTTCCTGAGCCAGGAGGCTGCACTGGCAGTGATGGATCAGGGCCAAACTGAAAGCTGGCCATGTGCTGAAAGCTTTGAGCAGAGTGTCCTGGAAACAATTCTCCAGCATCAGCGGCCTCTGCACAGTGTCCTGCAGGCTCAGACCTTTAAATAGCTGCTCAGGACACGTGTGTTGGGATTTCACAACTCTGATCCTGGGTTGTGGAAGTGCCAGGTCTGTGCAGAAGCAAGATGGTGATTAGGGATGTGCTTTATGATGGGTTTTCCCTTGAATTCCACTTTGTGGTCCTGGTTGTAGCTGGAGGAGGCTCTCACAGGGCAGTAAAGGAGCCCACAGAGCTCTGTCTGGTTAATGCTGGGCTCTGGTTGCCTTCATTCCCGGCTTGGTAATGCTTGTCCTCGACAGACATTCCAGAGGCTGCCCAAGGGTCTGCGCAGGAAGGGGGGGACTGCCTGATATCAGATAGAAAACATATTCCTGCTGCTATGCCTATGAATATTCCAGGCAAAATCTGATGTGCTGCATCCACTGGGAAATTCAATACAGCATGAGCTGTGCCCCGGGGGTTGGAGGTGCATCCCTGTGTGTATTGTGGTGTTAATTCCTGGTGTGAGGAGGAACTGTCTCCTTTGGCTGTGTGCAGACAGCCTGGCTGGTCCCTGGGAACTGTAGAATCACAGAAGGCTTTGGAGTGGAAGGAACCTTTCAAGGCCATAGAGTCCAACCCCGCTGCCATAGGCAGGGACATCTTCAACTCCAACAGGACCTTCCCAGCATCCTTATTCCCAGATTTATGATGCTGTTTGGGTGCCATTCCTTGTGCCCCCTGACACTGAGCAGGTGGGATGGACACTGTGTTGTATGTGGTGGGATGTCACCACTCCTGAGCTGTTCACTGTGAGGGCTGGAGCTCAGGAACTCTGCTTTGGAAAAGGGAGGGAAAAAAGTAGCTGTGGCTTTGGGATGTCTGAGCACAGGGTGGCCGTGGTGGATGCATCCTGCCCGGGGACACCCTCAAAGTGTGGGGAGATGGGAATGGTGAGGAGGTAACCAGAGAAAAATCTCACCTCTGGGAGAGAGGAAGCAGTTGGGAAATATGAAATATAAATTCCAACTGCTGTCTTGAAGCTTCTGTTGGCATCACAGGGATTATTGACCCCGGGGAGTGCAGGCAGCTGTGGCTGCTGGGAACAACTGTGAGGTGAATCCAGTGATGCTCAGGAAGGAGAGGAGGACGGGCTGCAGCTTATGGAGGAGAGTGGGGATGCTGATGTCTTGTTGGAAACAGAGGAATGTGATTAACAGAGGAATAACACCAGGGCAGCAGGGAGCACGCAATCAGAGCACGGCGCTTCCTTCCCTTCCAGGCTCTTGCCAGCTCTGCCCCATCATCCCCTTCCCCAGCTGAGCTCTGTTTGCTTTATTTCTATTTTCTGCTCATTCTGTGAAGCACTAGTACTGTGACTTTGTGTGAGGACCAGGACATTTTACCAGTGTTTATTGAATTCCTTGACGGAGACCGTTGTTGTTGCCAGAGTAAGTGTTTGACCGACTCGTGACCAAATTGCAGGGTTTTTCCACAATTTTTCGAGGAGTTCACTGGCAAACCCTCAAACCTGGGTTTTTAAGAACACTCAGTGGCATTCCAGAGTTATCTTTCCCTTAACCCCGGAGTACATAGTGCCGTATCAAACCCATATTATTCTAACCTTTTAACGTTATTTTTCTTACCGCATAATAACATAAATCTTCTCTGCTCTCCCATACACATGTAGTGTCTTGTAATGCTAATTAAACTGCACACCATCCTAATTTTGCTCTCATACTAATCCAATATATTTTTCTTGACTGGAAGCCAAACCCTGAGAGCTTCAGAGCATGCGGAGCTCTCATTCCAGTCTTATTATATGTTAATGGCTTTATATTTTAATATCTTTCAACACTTTAGGAGGATGTTATTTTTAGAGGTGTCTGGCTGCAGAAGGTAGCCGGTCTGGGAGAAGCTGAGGGGGCTTGGGGGATGTGAAGCACTGAGTAAACTCCGAGCAGTGAGTGAGTGGTAAGTGTGTCTCTGAAGAGGTGTAATCTGTCAGGATCCATTGTGCACAAGCGTGGAATTACAGGGAGATTTGGATGCAATTTTAACATAGTTAAGTGCCTTTATGGGGTGGTTGCAGTGGTAAGTGCTCTCTTGTTAAACTCTGGTTTTTGTGTGCTAATGGTGCCGATGCCAGTCGGGCCTGGATGCTACTACAGCAGGAATAATCACTCCCAGATGGGTGCCTATGAAAATGAGCTCTTTCCATAAGCCCAAATGAAATGCTGCTGTAAGTGCAAAGTACTAACGAGGCAGGATCACATTGATGGGGTGCCAGGGCTGTAACTCCTTCCAAATGGGGAGTGCCAGGATCCTCCTGCCGGGGCTGCACCTCGGCTCGGGCACGGGGAGAAACGGCAGTGACTGGAAATGGGATGGGAGGCTGTGAGGGCTTCAGCTCTGCGCAGAGTGAGGAGGAACCGGGCAGCGATGGGCCCTGGCACCAGCACGAGCCTCCTCAGGGTTTGTTCAGGAGTTTGTTCCAGAGTGTGTCGGGAGAAGTGTGGGAGAACAACGGTGGGCATTGGGTCGTGTGGCTTTGCATGTCATGGGGGCGCATTGCATGACTTGGCAACGGAGGGCATTGCATGGCAGGGTGTTGCGTGGCCTGGGCTCTCGCTGCACGGTGTGGTGTGGAGTTGCATGGCTTTGCCACAGGAGGCATTGCATGGCCGGGGTCGAGTTGCTCGGTTTTTTGTATGGCTTTGAAATGGCCAGTGTTTTGTGGCACAGGGCTGTGCTGCATGACATGGGATCCTGGGATGTGCTGAGCTGCAAGGGATCCATCGGGATCGGGGGTCATTGCACGGCGTGGGGCTGAGCTCGGTGGCTTTGCAGCAGCAAGCATTGGGTGGCTGTGCCCTGGTGGGTGCTGCACCACAAGGGGATGACTGGCATGGCACTGTGATGGGTGCTGCACCACGAGGGGATGACTGGCGTGGCACTGTGGTGGGTGACTGTGCTGTGGTGGCTTTGCTGCAGTGAGCATTGTGTGGCTGTGCCGGGGTGGACGGTTCCCGATGATGTTGTGCCATGGCCAGGATTGTGTTGTGCTGCTCGGGGCTGTGATCACTGCACCTTGCAGCAGGACATGGATGCAAGGGCTGGGAGCTGCTGGCTGCTTCCAGGAGCAGTGAGGAGGAGGAGGAGGAGGAGGGGGCTGGGGAAGGCTCACCCTCCTGCCAGAGCTGCCTCTGGCTTAACCCAGGCAGTGGGCTCAGTTTGGGCCAGCACAGCCACAGAGAGGATGCAGAGGTGGCTTTGGGAGGTCAGACCCTCCCTGTCTCCGGTGTTTCCCTTCCTTGGCAGTGCCCAGTGTCCCAGGGGGTGACACAGTGGGTTAAATCCCATCCCAGGGCAGTGGGGGGCTGGCCCTTTGTCCTTTAATCCCTCTTTACAATTCATGGCACCTCTGGGCTTTCAGCCTCTCCTGAGAACAGAGCACCGTGGAGGGGGAGACAATGAGGATGTTTATTAAGGCAGCACTGGAAGTAAAATCCACCTCAGAGCAGAGACCAGCTCTAGAATTGTAAATTTTATGTGGGTGGGAGAGTCGAGGACATGCTGTGTTGGGTTGTGGTGCTGCCTAATCACAGAATCATGGAATGGTTTGGGTTGGGAAGGACCTTAAAGCCCATCTTATTCCACCCCCTGCCATGGGCAGGGACACTTTCCACTAGCCCAGGTTGCTCCAAGCCCCATCCAACCTGGCCTTGGACACTTCTACAGCTTCTCTGAGCAACTTCCCTGCTGTCTCTTCTCCCTTTTCTGTTTCTTATTTTAATCGGCTGATGTTGACATTCCTTCCCAGAGGGGTGAGAACACCAGTGTGCCCTGTCCAGCAGAGGAAAAAAATCAAATTAAAATATTTGAATATCATTGTTATTTGATAATAATATTTATATTTTCTAAAAAGAAATAAATCTTTGAATCCTTCCTTTTATTACCTGATCCGTGAAGCGTCAGCAGCTTTCCCCGGGTTTCCCAGGGAAGTGTGGGGATGGGGACACTGTGTGGGACAGGCACTAATGGCCTAAACAGACTTTGTATGATCCTTCCAGTCTTCTCCACGTGCTGGGCTCGGTGAAATTAATCCAGGAAATAATTTTGGAGCAATTATTTCCTTAACTTTGCAAACAAATTGCTGAGCTACCGCTACCCTTTACCAGCACTTTATTCTAATTTTCCCATGGGATAGGAAAATATGATAAAGCATTTAAAGCTGGTAGCTGGCACTGTTGCCTTGATGCTGAGAGGAGGAGACAGTTCAGACTCGAAAGTGAGGGGTTTATTGTAATTTTGTGCTTTGCTGCTGTTCCCGGGGCTGCAGGAGGGGCAACAGTTCTGCCTGGAAAGCTTAAATTCTCACGTTTTCCCATAAAACATACCCTGGGGCAGAAAAATCAGCTCTAACTGTGAATTGCTGCTGATGAGGTGCATCTAGAGAGCAGGATGAAAACCCGTAAAGAAAATAGTTGGTTTTTATACTGCAGCTGTTTGTATCTTTTTAGTGATAATGAACTCAATGAGTAGTTGGCTGCCTTGGGGCGGTGGAAGGACTTGTTGGTGCTTGCTCGGTCTGAGGTGTTAACTCTTGCTGGGAAAGGGAGTGATCCCATCCAAGGGCAAGAGGAGCCAACCAGGAGTTACCTCCATATGCCACTGGAGTAAATTTTGGGAGATTTTTGAGGTCAAAAGGAGACCTTTTCTATGGTGGGGGGGAAGGCAAAGTTAAAAGATGTTAATTGCCATTTTTAAAGGATTATTAAATTTTCTATTTAGCAATATCTTTATTGCCAACTTGGAGTTTTCTCCTGTTGTTGACAAGAGTTGTTTTGGCTCAGAATACGGCTCATCCACAGATTCCTGGTCTGCTTAGAACTTGGGGGTGCAAGGACAAGAGGTGATGGGTTTAAACTAAAGAGGGTTGATTTCAATGAGAGATTGGGAAGGAATTCTTCCCTGCGAGGTGGTGAGGCCCTGGCACAGGTTGCCCAGAGAAGCTGTGGCTGCCCCAGCCCTGGAATTGCCCAAGACCAGGTTGGACAGGGCTTGGAGCAAGCAGGGCTAGTGGAAGGTGTCCCTGCCCATGGCAGGGGGTGGAATTGGATGAGCTTTAAGGTTCTCATTTTGGACTCAGCACAAGCAGCAGATGGAGCAGGGGAATCCCTAAATCCCTAACCCACTGTGCCATGGACTCTGGGAGTCGGGCTGGGCTCCATAGCTTCCCGCTGGTACCTTGGCATCACCCCTGCTGCCAATTCCCAGCCGGTGGTGAAGTCCTGGAGCGGGCACAGCCACCGGTGCACAGTCCAAGGGGAGAGCAGCACATCCCTGTAAAAGCAGGATCCTTCTCCAAACACACGTGCATGGCACATGATTCCCGTGATTCCCGCTCCCGTGTGTGGCTGCAGGGCCCGGGCAGGGCCTGGCTCCGTGTGTGGTGCCAGGGCCGGTTCCACGTGTGCCAGCCCCATGTGCTGCCCAGGATGGGGCCGTGGGACGAGCTCTGGGGAGTTGAGGTCTTCAAGTGTTAAATACTAAGTGTTGCTCCTGCAGGCTCAGCTCGGCAGATCCCGGCGTCTGGCGCAGGTTTCCAACAACAGCCTGGATTTGCCAAGGAAAATGACGCTGGATACAGCAAAGAGCTGTCAACTCTTTCCTCCCTAAGCTGCTGGGCTGCTTTTCTTCTGCTTTGCAGGATGACTGAGCTCTTTGGAAGTGATGTGGTATCTGGGGGTTCTCAGTGCCTTGGTGATGCTTCCCGTCCCCCTCCCTCCACCCTTGCCCCCCTTCCAGACAGCAGCACCTCATGCAAGGGCTGTTGGAACTCTCTGCAATCCCCTGGCTGAGATGAGGGCTGATTGTCACGTTAAGCTGAGAATAACTCAAGTTCTTCCCCTCTGGTACCTAGATATTGGACCAGGGAGGGATTTTGGCTGAAACATTAACTAGCTGGTTCCTAAAGAAGACTTTCTGAGCCCAGTTGTGTGCAGGTTGCTGCAGGTGGGCTCAGCAGAACACCTCCTGAGACCCCCGGGCTGATGTCCCCCCACCTCATTGACCATGAGCTTCCCTGCTGGTGGGTCCTCCTGACTCAAAACCATATTTTTCCACGTGTGAAGATGCTGAAAACCCAATTTATAAATGATAATTCTGATGGGGGAGGTTGGGGCAGTTACATTTCGATCGGGTCCCAGAGGAGGTCCCGTGTGGCTCCGAGCTGCGTGTCAGCATCAGGTACTGAAGCAGTTAAATATTCCTGCTGCGGGTGCACAAGAGCCAGGTATCTCCCAGGGGATCCAAGTTTGCTATCTGAAATCTGGCAAATAGCAAAAATTTTTATGTCTGTGAACAGAAATCACAGCCCGAGGCGACGGCTGACAGGGAAGGTCTCCTGACATATTTACCTAACGATTTTGTTATCGTTAAGTACTCAAAGAGCCCAAACCTGGAGAACAATAGCAACAAAAACCCACTGCAGAGTTTGTCAGCAGATGCAGCTTCGAGATAACAAATGATTTTTTGCTCTTTTGTTTGACTGCTTGGCATTTAGTGGTTAATTGGAGTGAGGCCAAGTGTGGTGAGATAGTGCATGAAACAGTTTTAAAAACACTGGAATTGAACGTTTTTTGCGTGATGCTTTCTAACTTTAGTCCGTGGGGCTCTTAGAGGTGGTTTAAAAACAACTAAAGGAAAACATTTGATTTGGGCAGTAAAAACTGAGTTTGGAAGGGGTGGAGGGGAGTAACTTATGCAGCCCTTGCTGTGACCCCAAAAGTCATTTCACCCCCACCCCAACTGGGCTTTGCCATTGCCTCGTGCTGGGGCTGGAATTGGTCTTAAGTGTTATTAAATAGTAATAAATGTTTCTGGGAGGATCAGTGTGCTGTGCCACATGCTCATCCACCATTCTCTCTGTCCTGGTCGTTGTTTGTGTTTGGAGAATGAAGTAAAACTGCATTTGTGAGAATTAGGGACACTTTGACTTGAAAAATCAGGAAAAATAGGTTATTTCAGGTTATAAAGTGGTGATGTTGGTCCTGATCCAGCTGCTCCCCCCGATTTCAGTGTGATTTTACATGATGCAGAAAGGCCACTGGAATGAGGCTGGTCCAAAGGGTGTCTGGGATGCTCTGTGAACTCTGGCATGTGAAATTCCAAGTAATAAAACTTTGGAAGTGTGGCCTTCGAGGGTTATTGTACAAGGAAGGGCATAAGAAACATGACACTGGGGCTGTGATTCCTGGCAGAAATGCTTCGCAATGGGGAAATTTTCGTTTGGTTTGTGTTGCTTACATGCCTTTCTTCTCGCTGAAGGGCAAATGACACTGTCAGCATTAAATGCGAGTAGCTGACATCTTCCCATGAAATATGCCTTACGTTCCCAGAACGGAGCTGGAGTTACTGCTCTTCCAGAAAGTCGCCTTCCCCTGGTCTTTATTTTCGGTCTTACCCCGAAACGGACCCACATGAGATGTTCGTGCTGGTAAGGAGGTTGGTTGGGGGGGGGCAGCACAGTTAATTGTGCTTTGAGGAGAGGTCTGACAGAGCGAGAGGAGCCGTGGGTTCCTTTGGTCGGGGCTCCTGAGGGCTCTCGTGTCGGGACGTGTCAGGCTGACGGGCGCCTACGATGTAACAGCAGTAACAAAACCCAGGGCAACTGCTTGGATGGGGTTTTTTTAAGGCTGGTTCTCTGGGTTTGAAGTTCTTGGGCTTTGTAGGGAAAATTTATGGCGGTTACCAGCGGTTTAGAGATGGAAGAGATTGTCCATGTTCTACACGGTGCCCTGTTGGTCCTGTGTCCCCGGCGGCTGCTGCTGTGGTGGCTTTTAGGTTGGTTGATTCAGCTGGGCTTGGTGTAGAGATGGCTTTGACACCATAATATGAGTGATTTAGGGAGCTCTACTGATGTAGGTTGCCTGGAAGCCAGTGGAGATGAGTGTGACAGCTCGAGTTGCAGAAGGCTGAAGAGTCCTGCACAGTGCTCCATTTTAACTTTAGGTACAGTGAATTGTGCTGCTTGTTTTGGAGATCATGAGTTGGTGGTTGGTTTGGGCTGAGTTTGGCCTTTTTGTCTGTTAAAGGTTTTTTCCAACGTGATCTACCAGGGTTGTTGTCCATGGGGAAGACAAACCTGTCAATCAGCTTTGGAAGTGCTGATCGCTGCATCTGCAGATCGGCAGAGCTGGGCTTTGTGGGTCAGGAGGCTTCAAAGACACACTGGACTTTGCTGCACCTTCCAGTATCGTGCTGAAGGAAATCAAGGAGCGTTGGATTGAGTATTGGGTGGGAATGATGGCAGTGGCTGTGGGTTGGGTGGTCAGACAGAGGTGCACCAGTGTCACCAGGGGGGTTCAGCCTCGGTGGTGCCTTAGGGTAGTTCTGAGGGGGCTGCAGTAGCTTGTGCTGAGCCTTGATGCAAACTATGGTCTGGAGACCCCAAGGCTGGTGGCTCTTACCTCTTTGAGTGAATCTCTGAGAAACAGAGGGTCAGACTGTGACGCTGTGGCAGCTGGGCACTGCTGGGGCCCCTCAAATCCTGGGGCCAGTGCGGGGCCCCTCCTGATGAGAAAGACATTGAGGGGCTGGAGCGAGTCTAGGGAAGGGAATGAAGCTGGGGAAGGGTCTGGAGCAGCTGAGGGAACAGGGAGGGCCCAACCTGGACAAAAGGAGGCTCAGGGGGGACCTTCCCTCTTACCTGAAAGTAGGCTATAGACAGGTGGGATCGGTCTCTTCTCCCAGGTGACAGGACAAGAGGAAATGCCCTCAAGTTGTGCCAGGGGAGGTTCAGGTTGGATATCAGGGAAAATTTCTTCATGGAAAAGAGGTTGTCCAGGCCTATCACAGGCTGCCCAGGGTGGGGGTGGAGTCCCCACCCCTGGAGGGATTTAAAAGCCATGTGAATGTGGCACTTGGGGACGTGGGTTATTGGTGGCCTTGGCAGTGCCGGGGGATGATTGGACCAGATGATCTCAGAAGGTTTTTCCAATCTAAGTGATTCTAGGATTATTCTCAGGCTTCTGCTGTCATTGCATGTTTTCAAATTGGAAGGACTTGGGTTGTTTCACACAGTGTTCATTTTTCCCCGTGGTACCTCCGTAACACAACTCTTTGCATAAAAATGAAGCCGAATTTTTGGCTGGCTCTCGTGCACACCTGTGCACTCACACCGGCCGCCAGCAAAGCGTGCACTGAAATGCTGCTTCTCAAATCCTTCCTGAGAATGGCTTGGGAAAGCTAAAAATTATTCTTTTAAGGCTTGGACTTTTTACATGGTCAGTTGTGAACTGAGGCTACGCAAAAATAGGTGGTTTGAGCAGATGAGTTGTTCTTAGAAGCAGTTCATGGGGTCCAGATGGGACCATCTCATTCCACCCCCTGCCATGGGCAGGGGCACCTTCCACTAGCCCAGGTTGCTCCAAGCCCTGTCCATCCTGGCCTTGGACACTTCCAGGGATGGGGCAGCCACAGCTTCTCCTGCTGGTGCAATTAAGTGATGGAAAACCCTGGGCTCAAGGGGCTCTGATAAATATATAGAGGATTATTTAATTTCTGTTTAAATAGCTCTCTGTTTGAAGACAGTGGCTGAGGTTGGCTGAGGTGAGGGAGGAAGATGGTGACGAGGATGCAGTGAGCCCCTGTTCCACTGAAGTAGGATTTACAGTAGGAGAATGCCCTTGGAAGAGCGTGTGTTTGTGCCCACAGCCATTAAGCTCCATAATCTTGCTGTCTGTATCGACTTACAAATGAAAGCTTGCAGTAATTTGGAGCAGCATTTGAATTGTGAGTGGTAGTGATGATGCTGAGCTTGTCTTTTAATGCTGAGTTTAGAGTCTTTGAGGTTTGGATTAAAAAAAACTTCAATGAAACCACAAAAAAGACATTGGAAGCATAACTGAACAGGTGGAACAAATTTGTTAAATCTGTTATTGGGAAAACAGCAACTTGCTTTTAAGAAATAAATCAATCTGCAGCTCAGTGTTTCATAATGAGGAGTGGGATAGGAAAATCTAAAAATATCTACAAATGAGAGCAAATGCTGTGAAGGAACAGATCCAAACTAGAATATAATATTGCCCATTGTGGTGACAATAAGTATTTTAAAGTTCATTGAGATCCTTGCTGTGATGCAGATGGGACTTGAAGAGCCAGCATATTTCACTTGGCCGAGTCCAGTTTTTATTTGCATAATAACTTATTAAATGTATTGCCAGTAGCTCGCGGAGCCCCCGGTCAGGATTGGGAAACCACGATGAGTTCATACTGCTCTGCCTGGGGAGACAAGATATTCACCAAGAACTGGGAGGGAGGCGTCTCTAGCAACTAATGCAAGTGATTATGTGCTTGAAATGGCAGGAACAAGCAGAGCTTTAACCCTGCTGTGGAGTGGTGTGACCTTTGAGTACCTCAGATCTTCTCACCAGGACCCATTTCAAGGGTCTTTGTCCTTCGGCTGCCTTTGTCCCCCATCCCTCCTCCTCTGGCGTGAGCTTTAGCAGCTGATTTTAATAAACTAAAGGAGCTTTTCCAGGTGGAAAATGTGTCTGTTGGCAGCTGGGTTTTCAGGAGACAGGGAATCAGTGCTGTGGTCTCCGTTATCATGGAATCACAAAATGCTTTGGGTTGGAAGGGACCTTCATAATCATCTCGTTCCACCCCCCTTTTCTGCTGCTTGCCCTTCGCTGTTCAGGCAGCAGAGCCAACTCCACTTCCATTTTTCTTGGAAAGCTATTCCATAGCCTCATCCCTCTCTCTCAGCAGGTTCTTCCTAGCGTTATTCCCGAGTTTTCCTTGCTCAGCAGAGCCCGGGTGCTCTGTCACACCCAGCCAGGCGAGGCTCAGGCACTGCCATCGCCCTTTGTGCTCCGTCATCCCTTTCCTCACCCTTTGGGACTTGCCCAGGGCTCCTCAGCACAGGGGGGTTTCTCGCCAGTGCTGCTGCAGAGTAGCTGCTCCAAACTAACCAAACCCACATGGGCAGCTGTTGCTCAGAGGGGGGTAGGTAAGTGCATCCATAAAGCTGCGGATTTCTGCCGGAGGGAGCGGAGCTGGTGCACGGCGATTGCCCTTCGGGAGCTCTCGGCAATGGGGGCTTCTCTTGTGGCACTTAAAACCCGGGAAAAAGACCCCAAAACCTCTCCAGCTTCCAAGTTCTGGTTGGGGGAAGAATTGTGGTGTTCTGGAGCTGTACATTAAAATGTCAGTTTTCCACAGGCGGGTTTTTCCGTGCGCTGGGATGGGGATTGCTCAGGGACAGGGATCGCGTGCGGCAGCACAGCTCTGGCAGTGTGGTCACTTGGGGCTGGGGGGAGAAGGTTTATTGAAACTGGTTTAGGTTGGACCTCAGGAAAAGGTTCTTCCCCCAGAGGGTGGTTGGGCACTGACCAGGCTCCCCAGGGCAGTGGGCACAGCCCCAAGGCTGCCAGAGCTCCAGGAGGGTTTGGATGATCCTCTCAGGCACAGGGTGGGGTTGTTGGGGTGTCTGTGCAGGGCCAGGAGCTGGACTGGATGATTCTTGTGGGTCCCTTGTAGCTCAGGATATTCTGTGATTCCAGTTTTGGCGTGACCAGGGCAGGTGGCAGTGACAATGCCACTGTCCTCTTTTGTGCCAGTTTGAGATGCCCAAAGGCCAGTGCTGCCCGTGCCTTTGCCATGTTCAGTGCTGGCATTTGTCCGGGTGCAAACAAACCAGCGGGGCTGCCGTTTTCCTTTGGAAATGGATGCCAGAGCTCTCGCTGGTATAGGGATGCTTTTTCATGGCTGGGATTCCCTAAGTGTATTTCAGCAGTGCTTTCTGCCCCAAACCTCAGTGCAAACTTAAAGGATTTATTTCTCAGCTCCCAACCGTAACCATCATCGACCTGGTTATTGATGTGCCGGGCTCTGGAAGGATCCGTGGGGTTTGGGTGCTGAGTGGGACTCTGCTCTCGGGGTTCATGTGGTGCTGGAAGCCCTTCTCCCCGTGATCCTGTGGTTTGGGAGGCTTTTGTGTGACGCTCAGGCCGTGAGCGACGTCTCCGCTCCAACGGCAGGGACATCCCGCACAATGGCCATGGGATGCAGCCTGGGGCAGGGGTGGTGCTGGCCGGGAGCCACCCCGGGTTTGGAGCCACTGGGAGGCCAGGAGGTGGCACCCAGGGGTGCTGTTGGGGGTGCTGAGACTCTTGGAGTGACCACGGAGCCGCTCCGGCCACGCCGCCGGCGACAGCTCAAGGCCGAGGGGTTCGCGCAGTCTTTGTGCTCCCGCTTTGAAGCTCCGGTCTGAAAGTGTTGTAATGAGATTTTATTATGTATTCTGGCAAGGTCTTGTTATTTTGTGTGTGGATTTATTGTATAATGAATTGAGTGATTTTGAAATGTTTTGTGCAACGCTTTTTTGGAAAGGACATTGTATTTTGTTTATGGGATGTGTGAGTTTTTATGAAACTTTATTTAGCTTTTAGCAAGAATAATCTTTATTCAACAAATAGTGCAAATAAATCTTTAATTGAACAAATATGTGCCAACTTTCAAACACAGTAACAAACAATGACATGAAACAAGGAAACTTTGGAACAATGTACAACTTTAAACATGGTATTAAAAAAAACCAAAAAGACAAAAAACAACCCAAAACCCTTAACAAAGCAGATTTCGGGCTGTGTAGAAGAGCAGAAGTGCAGTGCACGTATGTGGGACCTGCCAGACTGGAGGGAGAGGAGCAGGGAGCGTGGTGCTGTTGGTTTTCTGGGAATGCCCAGGGTTGTGGGGTGCTCCCGAGGGGGGATTTTTTGGAGGGAGCGGGCGCTGCCAGCGCGTGCTGGGCTGTGGGACGTGACTGGGCTGAGCGAGCACTCGCAGCTGAGGGGCCGTGAGGAAACGTGGTCTCCAGCAGGGCTGAGAAGCGGGTCATACATGTCCCTGTCCTTTCTCAGCTGCCTTCCTAGGGTGGGGGGCACTTCCAGCCCCCCTGGCTCTCCCAGGGGGGCAGTGGGTGCTCCGTAGGGTCGAGGCTTTGCGTCTTCCAGCCCAGCGTTGCTTTTGGGCACCCAAGTGTCTCTGCCCTCTGTGTGTTGCTGCAGTGGCCTGTGGTGGCTGCCAGCCCGTGCAGGCCATGGCACAGCCTGGGAGGTGGCTGGAGCATCCCCTCCTCCTCCCTAGCTCAGAGACACCTGCCCCAGCTCACCAGCTTCCCGTCCCCTGCACTGCAAATAGCACTGGAAGTCTTTCCTGGGATGGGTTTCCCTGTGTCCCAGCTATGGGACACTCATGGTTGTGTCGTGGGCTATGACAAAATGTATCTCATATGTGGGTTTGCTTTCCCATAACTGTGGCTCAAGGCACTGTGGTCCCTCCTGCCCCTTCTCCCCCTTCTCAGTGTGTCACAGAATCATGGAATGGTTTGGGTTGAAGGGACCTTAGAGATAATCTCTTTCCCCTCCCCCTTCGCCATGGGCAGGGACACCTTCCACCAGCCCAGGTTGCTCCAAGCCCCGTCCAACCTGGCCTTGGACACTTCCAGGGATGGGGCAGCCACAGCTTCTCTGGGCAACCTGTGCCACGGCCTCACCACCACAGTCTCTATCCCTTGTCCACTTCCATCCATCTGTGAAACTACCATGTCCTGACTTTTGGGGCCCTTCACTTCTTGGTAAGTAAAAACATACCAAGATGTTGAAACACAGGCAGTGAGTGGATGTTGGGATCCTGACTCTGCTCTGGGCAGTGCTGGGGCCATCCTGGTCCTCCAGGGGAGGTTTTCCAGAGCTCTGACCTGCAGAACCCCAGGCTGCTCCAGTGATGGCTGGGGAAGGGGCTGCAGGACCCTTCTGTGCCTTTGTCAAAGCCGGGGTGTGGAGGCCTGAGCTGGGATTGCACCGTGGGACTGCTGGACCAGGGCTTGCATGGCAGGAGGTTTGTACCAACTTGGCTGGAAATCACTGCAAAACTCTCAAAGCCGCCATAAAAGGGTTTACAATGAGGGTAGGAAAGCAAAGGGAAGTGGTTTGTGACACCTAGAAGCAGGTTCAGAGTGTCTTGTGTGCAGGAGCCGCATCCTCCAGCTCCAACAAATTGTATTCCTCTGTCAAACTTCCTTTCACTTGTTCAAATATCTTTATCAGAAGTAAATATTTGCGATTAGTTCTGGATTTCCCAGAGTTTACAATATCCAATGTCTCATCTGTCAAACATAGACAAGTTTCCAAAAAAAAACCCTTTTGCAACCTGATAAGTGACTTTTATAATAGGGAAGAAGGACAGAGTCACCTTTCTGTTTATTTCTTTATTAATCTGATCCTACTGGATTTCCTTCCTTGTTTCAATTATGGATTATGCTTTTCCCTGTACACCACTGGTCTAGTGGAATGTGTCCCTGCCCATGGCAAGGGGTTGGAACAAGATGATTTCTAAGGTCCCTTCCAACCCAAACCATTCCAGGATTCTTTGCAAACGATTATCCTGAAGTATGGGAGGAGTTCATTACTGAAGATGCTCATATGGCTGCTGCTTTTCCCTGGAATTCCCTATATCCATGACAAAATAACTTATGGCAGGAGGAGCCCAAACTCCCTGTGTAGGTGACTTCCCTACACTTTTAAACCCCAGGAATATCAGGAACGTGGTCCCTGATATTGCTCTCGATTAGTGAAGCCATTGTTACGGGGAGGAGCATTTTCAGCCCTTCATTGGCCTTTTCAGCCCCTGAAATTGTAACAAAAGAGCTTTTCTTCTAAAAGTGAGCCATGGAATTGGGTGTTAATGAAAACAAATTAATGCTGAATGGAAAATTCCTTCTCCTCTGTGTTGTGCCATTCTCTTTTTATAGCACAAACCTACCAGACCCCTCTCGAGCTGCCCATACTTTTCCAGGAAGGATAAATGAGGCTTATGTTTCCAGAACTGGGAGCTGGAGGCATCAAACCCCTCAATGTGGCCTTGGGTTGGGCCAACCCAGCCTTCAGACCTTTATGTGCCCCCAGAAGGGCCTGGTGCTGTTCTGTGCACCCACCTCACCTTCAAACACCCCTTTTTCTTTGGGGTTTGTCTCATTTTCTGTTTCATGCAATCACAGGATTGTTTAGGTTGGAAAACCCTCTGAGCCCATCGAGTCCAGCCATCCCCCAGCACTGCCAAGGCCACCACTGACCCGTGTCCCCAAGTGCCACATCCACAGGGCTGTTAAATCCCTCCAGGAATGGGGACTCCACCACTGCCCTGGGCAGCTGTGCCAATGACTGACCACTCTCTCCATTAAGAAAATTTCCCTAATATCCAACCTGAACCTCCCCTGGCACAACTTGAGGCCATTTCCTTTTGTCCTGTTGCTTGTTGCTTGGGAAAAGAGTAAATCCCCACAATCTCAGTTCTTTCCTCTTTCTTCCACATTGTGATTATTTTATATACCTTGAGAATCTGGCCAAGGCTCTTCCTTTTTGGCTGCAAAGTCAAGCTGCAGGCTTTATGTTCTGTTCTAACTCCTATTCTGGCCCTGTTCTGGGTGGATTTCACCCTTGCAGGAGCTCTGTAGAGCAAGAGATGGTTGGACTGGGGAGAGTTTCACTCTGGTTTGTAAATGGGAAGATGTTGGTGCTGAGGAGCCTCTGTGGCCAAAATGGCAGAGGTGGCTGAGCCAAAGTTTTCCAACCACATCTCCTGAAAGCCAGCCTGGTGTGTTGAGCCACCGTGTCACCACCTCCAGCCAGAGCTCTGTGACTTCCCTGTGGCTCTGGTTGGCTCTTCTTGCCTTTAAAACACAGCCAAAAGACCAGCTGGGGAGACAAACACCTGCTTGTGTTCTGTTTTGAAACCCACATTGGCTCAGGAGATCAGTGGGCTGATGTCCATGCAGAAGGGCTCAGGGGGAGCCATTGATGTGCCAGATGTGTGGTTGTAACATCTGCCGCCTGCGTGGCCGTGTGGGAGCGGAGCAGTTGGAGGTGCTTTGCCCAGGATTTCTCATCTTCACTGAGGAAAGGAGGGAGATGGTGCCTGAAAGGACTGTGAGTGGTGGTCTCCTCTCTGTGGTAAATCCTCCTTTTTCCCTAGGCAGCACATTGCTTGAATCCATAGAACAGCCAGTGCTGGTGTTGATAGGCTTGTTTGACTGATGATTGGGTTTTTTTAACTGTTTCATTTCCTGTTTAGTGAGGAGGGTATAATTCCCTGTGGGACCCAGCTATGAGCATCAAAGCTGTTTGTCTGTGCTGGGCTGGAGCTCCAAGCACACACGGCCTCCAAACCTCCATCCTGCAGAAGGTGGGATGGTGACCTTGCTGTTGGGAACCATCGGTACAGAGAGGATCCCCCTCCTTCTCCTCCCTGAGCCCTGCACAGAGGAGAGGGATGTTCCTCAGACTGACACTGAGTCACCTCTGGTCCCGTGGGATGTGGTGTGGTGATTAGAGTCTGGCATTGGGACTGGTGTCCTTCCAAAAGGCTGGAGGGAAGGAGCACTGGAGGGATCTTGGTGCTTGGACAGCCCTGGCCAGTTTGGAGATAGATCCCAGTTAAGGAGGTCCAGAGCTCAGGGCCAGTGTCCTGCTGACCAGGGTGCTGGTGTTCACATTCCTGTCTTACCTGCCTGTGAGGAAAAGCTTTTCCTTGTGCTCAGTGACTATATCCAAGTGCCTTTGCAGGTCTCCCCCATCTCAGCCCCGGTGTGTGGCTGCTCCTCCGCAGGGTGAGGGCTCGGAGCTGCCCCGTGGGCTGTGGTGGCCCTGGGAGGGGGGACATTCACACACCTCTGTGGGACGTGCAGGTGTCTGTGTGTATCAGCACTTGGCTGCTGAACAGTTTTCCCTCAGACAGACCAGGATCCCCTGCAAGCCTTGGCTGCTGCAGCCCTGCAGTAACTCATATCAGCGGATCACCTGCTCCTGCTTGGAAGTGGAAAGTCTTCTCTGGCTCCGTGTCAGCAGCGTATCAGGCCTGTGAACATGTTGGCAGGCAACCTTCCTCTTTCTCAGGCTGTTGGATCACAAGGGGAGGATCAAGCAGATGTCCTCAAAATCCTGCGTATCCCATAGCTGACCTGCAGCCAGCACGGGAAGCTTCACTGCTCAGCTCCGTGTCTGTGGAATCTTTTCCAGGTCTTGTGAAGGCAGAACCACTTCAGGTCTGTCCATCCCTTCTGCCTCTCCTCTCGGTCAATGTTGGGCTCCAGCCTTTATTGGGCTGCAGGCTCAGAGCAGGTTAAGGTGGGACCTTGTGGAAGACCAGAAAGGTGCTGAGCTTCTCCTGCAGGTGCTGCAAGGAATGTGTTTGGCACTTCAGCTGTTTTTCTATATGGACCTAAAAAAGGGAATCAGGGCAGCAGGGCTTGAAGGATGTCAATGATTCAACTAAAGAAATCATTTATTTGCACCAAGCTTGGCATTTGAATGGTCCTGGATAGGCAGAAATAGTGTGGGGGATTCGTGGTACCTGTCTGAAATAGCTCCCTTGGAGCCCAAGACCAGACGTTGAGGTTTGGGTTCCAGACCATCCTCTTGCTCCAGGATCTTCCTTTGGAAAGAATGTGACATTCCACACCAGCAGCTTGTACTGCCCCAAAGATCCTCCTCCTGCTTTCGGGATGGAGATTCTGATCTCAACCTGGGAGTCAGAGCACGCACTTGAGCAGCATCTTAATGAGCTTATGGTTCAAAGCTATTTATTATCTGTTATAACAGGCCTTTTATTCCACTGGCAGGCTAATTTGCATGGCTTGTTGTAATTAACACCGTAAAATGTTTAAACAAAAGTACAGCTAGAAATTAAATTTACAGGCATTGAATTCAATAGCATTCGAATAAACCTTTGATTTGTTTTTCTCCTTTGGCAAGAAAGTGATTAGCTCAAATTAAATTTAGGAAAGGCTCTCGACTTGGAATGAGCGATTTAATGAAAAAAAGGCATCCCAAACTGCCGGAGCAGCTCGGGGGAAAGCTGGGATTTCACTTGCAGGAGGCTGTTGAAGAGAAACTTCACTGTTTTGGGAGGGAGAGGTGTGTGCCCCGAAAAGCTGTGTCACCCACTGCTGGCAGGACGGTGGCTTGGCTTCCCATCAGTCCCATTTTTGCATGCTCTGACACTATTTTGGAAGCACTGAGGGGTTTGTGTGGAGTGGGACAGAGATAGATTGATGGAAGTGCTCCCTGGAATTGTCCAAGGCCAGGCTGGACGGGGCTTGGAGCACCCTGGTCTAGTGGAAGGTGTCCCTGCCCGTGGCAGGGGGTGGAATGAGATGAGCTTTAAGGTCCTTCCAACCCAAACCATCCTGTGATTATTTTATATTGGTTTGAAAAAAATCAACCTGGAGCTGATCTGTGGGTGAAGAGGATGGGAACTGTGCTATGTCCCCTCCATTCCCAGGGGGCTGGAGGTGGTGTCCAGGGACAAGGTGGTTCTGGAAAAGCCTTTTTTGCACTAGAAGAGACTTCAGCGTGTTCGTCCCCCAATGAAGTCATCAAACCCAGACCATTGCTGCTCTGATTTATGCAGGAAGTGTTACAAAAAATTATATTGTGAGAAAATGGTCTCTGGGTGAGGTTTAGATTCTCTTCTATTGTTTTGGACTTTGTTTTTAGTGTTATGGCTGTGATTTGCATAGTTAGAACTAATTTGTAGCGTCTGGGCCCAGGGCTCAGAGTGGTCCATGTGCTGGTATTGAGCTGCTGGAGAGATTAGTGGGCGAGTACGTGTTCCCTGGGGTCGGGGCTGCTGGGATTTATGGCTTGTGTACTCTTGGGGACTGATCCAGTTGGTCTGCAGGAAATTATGGTAGTCAAAAAAATAACTGTGATGGAAATTACATTGTCTTGGACAGGTCATGCACGAACTAGCTTATTTATTTATTTATTTATTTGATTTCTGTCACTGCAGCAGGTAGTTTTCCATCTTGGTTTGTTCTCTCTTTTTAAGTACTTTTGGTATTTTTCTTTTTTTTAACTCCACCTCCTCTTGCTCCTCCATCCACTGGTTGCTCCTGACTGTTTTCAAACCCAAACCTTCAGAAGTTCAGGGATGGCTGAGCCGGGACGCTCGTCAGCTGATACAAAATCTGTTTCAAAGCCTGCCAGAGGATTCCAGAACCTTTCTTCTTTGTTTTTTTTCTGGTTTGTTTTTTTTTTTCGCTCTCTCCAGGCTCTGTGCTTGTGTAGGCACTGTGTTTATGTGTGTTCTTTCTCCAGACCCTGCTGTAAAGTCTCTCAGGCAACATGTGAGTTCAAGCTGGCGAGCCCATGTGCAGGTTTTGGTTACGGCTCTTTGAAAGGACTCTTGCGATCCCATTGCTGCCTCGCCTCTGCTGGGAGATGAGTGATGAGCCCCTCAGCCTGCCCACGGCTGTGGGGGGGCGTTAAAATTCTTTAGATGCCCCACAAAATTCCTCCTCACCCCAAAAATTGCTGTGCCGGGTCCTGCACGTCGAGGCTGTGATGGCTCAGGCTCTGGTGCCTGCCCGAGGATGCTGATCCCTCCACACAGCTTACATTTCAATGAGCCTTTTTTCCTTCCTAATCCTAATTTCTTTTTAATTTTCATTTGCTATTCATTATCATAAATTATCTCCTTGCCTCTCTGTTTGATCTCTGCCCCAGCCACACAGTGCACTGGAGATGAGCATTGTTCCTCTACCAGAAGAAAGACAATGACCTCAAGCTATATGAAAGCTCATGGTTTGTGTCTTGTTTAAGTCTTCTTTTTATTCTTTTTTTTTTTTTTTTTTTTTGGGGGGGGTTGATTTGTCAGGAGAAATCCAGCCCTTCACCCACTGGGTACTGCAGCTTGGGAATGTTTGCTCTACAGAAAATAGGAATTAATTTTGCACAAGTTGTTTGACTTTGGGATAAACTGGAAAGGAGGATCATTTTGCTGCGACGGTGCCTGCACACGGAGCACTTTGCTGGTTTAGGAGGGATTTGTCAAGCCCAAACTAGTGAGTTTGAAGCAGGAATGAAGCTTTTTCCCTCTCTTTTTGTTTGCCTTTTAGTGTAAAGGGCCTTATGCTGGGGTTTGCAGTTTAAGTCTCTTAAATCAGTGATTAACAAAAGGAAAGATGTGAAATTAATGAAGACACAGCATTTAATGCCTGGAGTTTGATAATTGTGCTGTTTAGAGTTTTTTAACTAAAATTAGAGGGGTTTGGTAACATGATAACCTGCTGTTACGTGTCAGAGTTTGAAATTTGTTTTTTCTAACAGTGTTTTTTTAGCAGCAGATTTTCCTTGTATTTACTGTCGGTTCCTCTGGCTTCTCTTTTTCTTTTTTCTTTGGAAACGACAAGTTTGGAAACGTTGTTGTTGGAGTTTGGGGGGATTGAGATGTCATTTTGTGACTCAGGCAATGGAGACTCAATTTTGGCTGACTATCCCTGGTCAGCCAATACACCCTGTGATGAATATGACCCCAAATGGGTCCCTTTCACCCCAAACCACCCCATGAGTGTGTGATTCTGTGTCTGCAGCATCAGCTGGAGCCCAGGGAGCAGCTTTGGAGCGAGTCTGGGCAGGGACAGGAGGGAAGTGGGGAGCAGAGCAGCTGTTCAGGGGATTATTTGTAAAACCCAACGTTATTCATCACCCACTTGTGAATGATAGGCTTCAGATCTGGTTGGGTTTGTGTTGGAGTGTTGGCATGGTGTCCCTGGGAAAGTGGGAAAGTGGAGCCTCATACTGAGGGATGTGGTTTTGTGGTGTATTTTCGTACCAATTTTTGAGAAGTATTGGTAAAGAGGTATTGCTTTTTAATATATATATTATATATATTGGGTTTTGGGGATGGAGCTCTTTGGGGAGAGATGCTGGAATATGGATGAAGCTTTAAGTGCAGCAGAGCTGAGGGTGTGTGAGAGGTACTGGAGATGCTAAACTAGGAAAGAGGTGGAAGAGCAGCTTCCATCACTGTTTGCACTTCTCCCTGGCCAAAGTTTCTCAGTGTCCAGCTTGCAGAAAGTGGTGCTTTTTCACTTCACAGAATCATTCGGGTTGGAAAAGCCCTCCAAGACCATCGAGTCCCCCCTGTGCCCGATGCCCACCTTGTCCCCCAGCCCAGAGCACTCAGTGCCACATCCAGTCCTTCCTTGGACACCTCCAGGGGTGGGGACTCCACCACCTCCCTGGGCAGCCCCATTCAATGTTTAACAACTCTTTCCATGAAGAAATTCTTCCTAATGTCCAGTTTGAACCTCCCCTGGCACAGCTTGAGGCTGTACTCGTAGCAAAGCACTTTTGAGAGGGTCTTGGTGAGACCTCGTGCCTCTCCTGGAGCTCCTGGTGCTGAAGAGCAGCCGCTGTTGGTTGTGGTGCTTTGAGCTGTCGCTGCCTTTGATTGGGTTTTCTGCCTAATCCTGGGTGAGGGAATTATCGTGATAAGTGCACAGTACAAGTACAGCTCCTGGCTAGAGGGATGAGAGCAGCTAATCCACAGAGACACAGCCCAGGCTTTTGTTGGTTCCCATGGAGGGGAGCTGTGCAGAGCAGGACGTGTCAGCGCCCGGGGCCTGACAAAGCGCCACTCGGGGTGTGGGTGAGGCCATAAAGCAGGGCCGGAGGGGAAGGTGTTGGGACTTGCTGCTGGAGCTCCTGCCTGCACACAAACAGCCCGTTCAGAAATCCCTCCTCCCCTTCGGTAATGGAAAACTGACATTTCTTTTGGCATCCCCGAAGAAAGCGAGTTCAGGAGGTTCCGGGTGCTTTGCACGCTCGGGTGAGGGGTGATGGGTTTCTTAGCAGTGAGTTGACTTTTGGGGGGGTTTACACCTTGTGCTTCTGGGGTGCTGGGCGTATTTCATCCCTTTCAGGTGTTTTTTCTGCTTTTCTCTTTTTTCCTTGACTCTAAAAGTTGAAAGAGGCCTTGGGTGGCTCCTCCTTTTGAGTGGTGACCTCGCGGCATAAAGTTGTCTGACTTTGTGCTCTCCCCGGCAAGTGATATATGTGAGCATCTGGGAACAAGGGGGGGATCATTAGTGCTCCTGAATTTCTCTAGGATCCCTTCCCAGCACTGATGAAATGTTCCCCCTTAATCCCAGCCCCGTGTGTGGAGCTGCCATGTGGAGGCAGAGCAAAGCACTTAGAGGAAAGTGGGAAATGGGCTATTTTGGGAGTCTGGCATATTCTGGTATTGCCAAGTGTTTCTGAATTAGTCCAGTGGATGCATCTGTTGAGTTTGCCTCTGATCCAGAGCAATGTGTTCTCCTCCTGCCTCTCTGGGCACGGTTTAATTATTTAAATTTAAAAATACAGCTGTAAGCTGGAGGTGAAGGTGCTGTCGGGGCAGTGGGAGCTGCCACCAAAATACCATCATCTAAATGGTGGTGTCATTCCAAAATAATCCATTTATTTGTTTTACTGGTAATTTCTATTCTTTGCTACTTCTAGAAGCTCCATTACAAGAGGCTGGTTCCTCACACTGCTGTGCTCACTCCACGTTCCATCTCATCGCTGTGTTTCCCCAGGCTAATAATGAAAATCAAGTTGTTTTCTCTGCTTGAAAAGCAAAGGAAGGTCAGAGCTGAGTCTGATGTGATCCAGACCAAGTACCTCCCTCTCCTTTGGGGCGGTGGGTGTCTGATCTCTGGGAATTAAAACCACCAGAAGCATTTCTCACCTTAGACCTCGAGCTCTCTCCCCAGGATTCCCAGTGTCCTTGTCTCCACGTGGCAGCCTCAGGCATTGCTTTTTCTCGTTGCAGTGTTACAAATTTCTGCTGTCCTGGATTTTATTTGTGGGTTTTTCAGGCTTAGCAGGTAATGGTTATAAATGGAAATTTGAGTGTGCCACGTGGTTTCTGGCTGCAGTAAATTCATTCCCCGCGGGCTCGGGGACGTATCCCATGTGTTTTCTCCAGTGCAAATGGTTGTTTAAAACATCCATCTGCTTTATCTGCTGTTGTGTTTACAGTTGCCCTTTGTAGTTCCCGGCAGCATCTCCTCTCCGCTGCTTTTGTTTATTTAAGGTTATGGTAAAATATCCCCCTCATTTGGGGCTGTGTGGGAGCCTTTCCCAGCCTGACTGATCCCAGGGGTCAGAGGAATAAATCACGACACCAGGATCACCCTGAGAGCCCTGGGGGGGTCCTGGCAGTGGTGGTTCCAGCTGGTCCCTGATGCTGCTGCTCCTCAGAAATGGGGTTTTAGCCAGATCCTGCCCTTGACCTTCCAGGGCCCTGCAGGCAGTGGGGCTGATCATTATCAAAAACATAAAGGGTTTAATCCACTCAATTTGTGGCAAAAGCTGACCAGTGGAATAATCTTTGTTTGGGTATTGAATTATGTGATGTCCTGGTTGTTTGTCTGTCCGGGATGATTTAGGAAACCAGTTTCAGCTTTAGAAGAAAAAAAAAATTAAGAATACAACAAACAAACCCAAACCAAACTGTCTGAAAAATCCTATGAGGATATATTTGATACTTTTTCCTGGCAAAAGCTAAACATTTTCCATCCTTCTTCAGTTTCAAGCCTTCTGAAGGTTTATAGGTCCTTCTTCAGCACGTGGTGCTGTCTCTCTGTGTCCGTGTCCGTGCTGGAGCCACAGGGTGCACACGTGGGGCTGCCCCCGGCACCCCCAGGGTTACACAGGCTTCAGAGTTTTCCTCAGGTTTTGTGTCCCCATCACGGGCAAAATGTGACCCGGGGTGACATTTGGAGAAGTTGCAAAATTCTGTCTGTAAACAGTATTTTATTTTTTTTCTAACGCTGAGCCCCGAGCGATGTCGCTGCTGGTCTCGCACGGAAAAGCAGGAAAATACTCCCTGGCTGCAGGAGGGGGTTGTTTTCCTAATTTTCCTTCACTACAGCAGTGCTTCCTGTTACTGGTGAGTGTGTGGAGTGCCCAGATGAGACCCCCATGTGCCATGTGAGGTGTGTGGTGGAGTTCTGTGGGACACTGGAGATGGACTTTGGACAAGGGCCTGGAAGGACAGAATGAGGGGGAATGGCTTCCCAGAGCCAGAGGGCAGGGTTAGATGGGATATTGGGAAGGAATTGTTGGCTGGGACGGTGGGGAGGCCCTGGGACAGGTTGTCCAGAGAAGCTGTGGCTGCCCCAGCCCTGGAAGTGCTCAAAGCTGGGTTGGAGCAACCTGGGCTAGTGGAAGGTGTCCCTGCCCATGGCAGGGGTGGAACTGGGTGGGCTTTAAAGTCCCTTCCAACCCAAACCATTCTGGGATTCTGTGGTGGCAAGTTCCCTGCCCTCTGCTGCTGGAATTGTCTCTATTCCAGTGCCAAAGTGGGGTCAAAAGCTGCTGGACAACTCCAGTAGCCCCAGCCAGCTTAGTCCTCATTTTAAGAACTATGCAGAAATTTTTTCCTGACTCCTTTTTTTTAACCTTCCAGTTCTTTTAGTCTGCCAGTGCCTCAGTTTGTCCATACATCGGAGAAGCAGCTGCTGCAGAGGCACGAGCATTATCCACCAGCTTAAAATACTACTTAAATACTTAAACTCCTCTCAACAAACAAGTCAAACGGTACAAAAGCTTTTTTCTTTGGGCGTCAGAAAGTAAGAACATGTGATGAGGGAGCTTGAGCAGGCGCTGCTCTCGCAGCAGAGCTGACACAGCCCGACGTGAGGCAGCTGTGCAGCAGCTGGGCTGGCTCTGGGGATGGAAACATCTGGCTGGTCTGACGGCCCCGGCCCGCGCCGTGGGAGCTGCTGTGCCGGCTGCTCCTCTGCAGCCCCTGCTGCCGTTTGAAGACGAGGGAGAGTCGGGTTCAGCACTTCAAAGCCCGGAGCAGAAAGGCTTGGCCTGCACGAGCTGCCACCTCTGCCTCCTGCGCTGGTGCTGCGGTGGCTGTCGGTGCTGTGGTTGAGGTTGGTTTGCTGAAAGCATCCCGGGATTCCTTTGCTCAGCCCCATGGCCCCTTCGCCGGTGCTGTGCCGCTGCGGGTCCCGCTCGCGGGCCGTGGGGTTTGGGGCCGGTTTGTGCGCGCTAAAAGTGGCGCTGCTGCCATGTGGAGACGGAGCAGGGAATGTTGTTCTCATTAGGAATCCGTCTGGTCCTTGCAGCAGCAAGTGGAGCTGGGTTTGGCAGCCCCAAAGCTCAGCCTAGAGACGGCTGGGGAAGCGCACGTTGCTGGTGTTCGGGACCGACTGTGTGAGATAGCGGCTTGTGGAAAATTCACATTCCTGAATTCCTCCCAGCTCTTTTCCCGTAGTTTCCGTTTCTACAGCACATCCTGGCGTTTCTCCTGCAGCTCACCCCTCAAAGCTCAGTTTTCTGCTGTTCCACTGCAGACAGAGTGGTGGGTTAGGAGGTCCCTGGGTCGAGCAGCACAATGCACGTGGTTGGTCCCATGGCACCTCACCGGGCACTGCCCCTGCAGAGCCATCAGGGATCCCATGGGCCTCCTCTGGCCCCCTCAGCTGCCCAGATAACCTAGAGCACGTTCAGAAGGGTGAGGAGGTGGCACAGCTGGCAGGTGAGGCCAGGCTGTCATAGGCTTTGCTTCTGGCAGGATCCACGGGTGAAGTGCTGTGGGTGTTGTTTCCCCTCGTGCCAGTGGTTTGGTGTGTGCCAGGGCTGTGAGAGCTGCTCCTGAACCCAGAGGATTACCCTGCAGCCAGGGTAAACCCAACCAGGAGGGGACTAAACAGCAGCAGAATTTGGGTTGTTTTTACAATGAGGTCGTAAAACACTGGCACAGGTTGCCCAGAGAAGCTGTGGCTGCCCCACCCCTGGAAGTGTCCAAGGCCACATTGGATGGGGCTTGGAGCAACCTGGGCTAGTGGGAGTTGTCCCTGCCCATGGCAGGGGTTGGGTCTGGATGAGCTTTAAGGTCCCTTCCAACCCAACCCATTCCATGGTTTTGCAATTCCAGTTTTTGGCAAGCCCTACATTTATCTGGTGGCAACTTCTCTGCTGCCGAGTGCTGAGCAGCCCCTTGGTGCTTCCCGGATCCGGGGCTCAGGGGGACATTCCCTCTGCCCCCATTCCCGCGCTATGTCCCGTTTGCTTCCGGGGAGCCCCTGTGGGACCCGGAGTGGGGCAGTTCCCGCACACAAGGACCATCCCTGGCACACCAGGGCACCACACCCGGCCCTGCCCTGCAGGGACTTGTTCCCGTCGCTGGGCCCCGAAACGAAACAGGCGCTCGCAGGGCTGTTAATCCCGTCTGCATGAGCTCATGGGCTGCTTGACGTTAATTGCGGTGGACCTGATTAATTAAGCAACAAAGCATAATTTATTTGAGCAGATTAACTGTACAGAATTAACCAGGCAGCCGCCATCTCCTGCTACAATTCCATGAGTTCCTGCAGGAATGGGAATCACCGTTAAAACCTTCACCCTCCAAGTGGATGCCTGGGTAATAATTTGATTATTTCCCGGTTGCTGTGGTGGGCTCTTTGTCCTTGTACTGGATGTATTATTTTGTGGATGTTACATTCACAGCAGACTTGTTTTCATTTTAATGGCAATACAGTTTGATTTGGCTACTTGATTCCTCCCTCCTGTTTCCTCCCCTTCCGTTTTTCTCCTTCCAATAAAATGTCATAAAAATTAATCATAGCTGAAGGCCAAATTTAACATCCAGATTGAGAAAACAGGATTTTAAAACCCTTGTGCTGGAAGGAAAAACACACTCGGACAGGAAGTCTTGGGTTTGTTGTGGAGCAAGGAAAAATGTTTATAAAACCTTTTATCATAGAATCAGGGAATCACAGGGTGGTTTGAATTGAAATGGGCTTGAAAGATCATCCAGTTCCACCCTCTTGCCATGGGCAGGGACATCTTCCACTAGACCAGGGTGCTCTAAGCCCCGTCCAACCTGGCCTTGGACGCCTGCTTGAACACTTCATTCATCTAAACAGCAAAAAGATTTCAAAATTCCAAAGATTTCCCACAAAAAGAGTAGGAGTGGCTGCCTGACAGCAAGGGCAGAATGAAGTTCATGAGTTCCAATGTCTGACAGATGTTGTCCTGTAACTTTCTCCCGTAGAGATCATCTCAGTGAGTGAATCAAAACCAGTTCTTTGCTGCAACTGGTCCCACCTCCAGCAATGGGTTTGTGTAGAACGTAGATAAAAGGATTAATACCAGAGAACTGAAAAATGGCAAAAGAGCCCTGAAGGTCTTTGCTGGAGCAGCACCTGATTTGGGGAATTTTTTTTAAGGGAGCTGTGGCCTTGAGAGGGATTGTGCTGTTGACCTCATGCTGTCCTGGATGTACTGGAGAAGATCCAGGTCATGGACAGCAATAGCAAAGGTGCAGGTGGAGAAAGCAGAAGGGAAAAATATGGTTGATATTGAGTCTCTGAAGGTCGGGTTCCCCCAAAGCAAGTGTGTGCTGTGCTTTATAAGAGTGTCCATATTTGGATAATATAAATACTAAAATAAGGAAAGAATTGCTGTTGGTATGCAGGAGGAGAAACCATGACCTCCATATGGAGGGGGACACAGCCCAGCTGCCTGAAAATGGGCCTGAAAAGGACTACAAGGGCTAATTAAAATGTGAAAAACTGTGAATTCCTACTAATAGACAGCAGATCCTGCCTGGCACTGGTTCACAGCTAAATTTGATTTCCTTAGGAGACAAAAGGAACTGATTTAAGTTCCTTACCTTGCGCTGACATTGATACTTTTCAGTGCTTTACCCAGCATGTTCCCAGCGAGGGGCTCTGTTCCCGCAGCTCTGCTGTGCCGGACCCGCGCAGGGTCTCTTACTCCTGCTACCAGTAAAAAATTTACTGCAGGTGTCTTCATATGCAGTGTTAAACTCAGCTCTGACCTTGCTCTCCTCACATCTGGCTTGTGTTTCAGCTCTCCCTCCAGTGCCAACAGGTGGAAGGAGCGGGGGGCCTCAGCCGTGGCTTGGAGAGGCCGCGCTGCCGAGGTCGGGTCCATCCCAGGGGTGTTGTGTCTCCATCCAGTGTCCCTGTGGGAGCCACCAGCCCGAGGCAGCTCCAGGGAGAGGTGTCTTGAGACAGCTGTTTGGACAGACATCCTTGTAAACCAAATCACTGTCTTCCAGGCTTGAGGTGATGCTAGTTTGGTGTCAGATTTAGCTGTTTAGGTGCCCCTGCTACATCAGTGGAAGTTGTGGTGTGCGTGGAACCGGGAATTTGAACTGTGCACCTGGTTCCATTTTATACTGAAACGGATTTTCTAGGGAGATTTATGATGGCAACTGTTTTTCTCGGGGTTCCATAAGTTATTCTCCCTGTGCTGTAGGAATTTCAGAACCTTCCTTCTCCAGAGTTATACCCTTCCCTTCTCCCATGAAGAGCAAATCCACCTGCCTGCTGCTTCTACCCTGGCAGGGTTTACCTACTTTTGCTCCAGGTTCCCTGAGTCTATAAAACATAAAAACCAAGTGGTGTGTTCAGTTGGATCAGCGATGGGAATATAAATATTTGGTGTGTTGCTTATTGAACGAAGCTAAGTTTTAGATGGGGAAGGTTTAGATTAGAGGAAAGGAGGAAATTCCTTTTTGGAACTGGAGTTGCAGTACATGAGGTGAGCACTGCTGGTGTAGATCTACTTAAAGCTCTGTGACGTGCGTGAAAAGGAGGAAGGGAGAGGGAGGGTTCTGGGAAGGGTTTGGTTCTGAAGGGAAGTTTACAAGGTGTGTTTCACCCTCCAGTGACAATGAATTCCCCGTGTTTGTCCCATTGGAATGAGGCTTGGACTGATAGCTGCCAGTTGGATTTAGTGTTCTGTGCTGCAAAATACCGTGGCTTTCCTGAAGTTAAAACACCAATAAAAGCTTAGGAAAATAGGCTCCCTCCTCTTTCATTGTTCTCCAGGGGTTGTTACCTCAGTCCCTAGCAGACCAGGAGTGTGACTCCCTGGCCTTCTCCAAACAGGGATTGCGCAGTCCTTGTGCAGAGGCTTTTCAGCCCAGGGACAGAGATGCTCAGCAGGCTGAGGGCACCTTCAACTCTCTTCTTAGGAGTGCTGGTGGCATGTTAAGGACTGTAGATGTGCCATGATGGGAGCTCCTGCCTGCTGGCAGGAGCTGGTGCAGTGCCCCTGGTCCGTGGCATTCCCGGTCCACCTCCACCTACGAGGAGATGAACCATCTACCAGGGTCATTTCTGTTTTCTAGTGACCAAATACTCACTTGGCTCCTTGGTTGCCAAGTGTGAAGTTCCTCGTGTGTGGTGGGTTCACACTGACTCCAAGCTGATGGTTTGTGCCCCTGGGACCTTGGGCTTTGGGGTGAGCAGCTGGACGGAGCAGGGATGTGCCTGGTGTTGAGAGTGGAGGTGGGAGAGGTGAAGCAATAGGGATCAGAATAGTTGCAGGCATCTTGACATCGAGGATCATACTTGGGCTTCCTGCAGAAAAAAGCTGGTGGAAGGGTTTGTTCTGGAGTGTAACCTGCTCCAGACCCGTGGAAAGGGTGCACACAGCCAGGCTGGGAACACCAGCTTTGGGGAAGGCAGGTGGGGGAGTGGAGAATGTATAATAATCTCTGCTCTCTCCATCACACCCCGTGCTCCTCTCCCCCATGGTATTTATCACGTTCCACAAGTTCTGCACTGAGGGCTGTGGCTTGTCCTGCAGACAAGACGTGGTGTCAAAGTTTTGCCATGTTGAAATGGGAATTGTTTACTCTTTCACTCCTTGCATTTTTATGAGGAGCAAGGAACGATGACAAAAGCAAGACTTAAAATATGTTGAGTGGGGTTTCTTTTCATAAAAGCAAAGCTGCTCCCTGAGCTTCTTTCTAGTCTGCTTGAAAATAAATTTTCTACTTGATTTTTTTTTTTTTGTACCACGTGTTACCAGAGGCGAATTTCTGGAGGACAATGGGGCTGATATTCAAGTAGCTGCTGCTCTGAACCACAACCTCCGACGGCTGAACTTCAGAGCGCCAGAAAAACAACAGTACTGCTTGCAAAGAATGCAGCTGCAGAGCCTGGCCTGGCTGTCAGGCTCCTCACACTAATGATCTCCCCAACTGCAAACGAAGAGGGAATTTGACTTTAACAATACCCCCAAACAATCATGCAAGGGGATGATTTCATGCTTTTTTTTCTCGGGTGCTTTAAGACACTGAGCTGTGGCAGAGTGTGGGTTTCTTGGTGAGATCTAAAGCTGGCTGGACTTGTTTTCTCAGGAGGAGTTGGAAGCTGCTGGATGCAGAGGATCTTAGGAGGTTTTATTAGTGATGAAGATGTTCTGAAAGACTTTGCCAGAACACACTTTTCAACAAGAAGGGCTTGTGCATCTGCAGGTTTGAGTGTTTGTCCCAGTTCTGCAGGAAGGTGACACTTGTTCCTCCTACCAACTTGGCTTTGCCTAGGGAAAAAATCCACCTTTTGTGCATAATTGCATAGCTTGGGTTATATTTTTCCACTTTTCTTATTTCCAAGCTGTTGGAAATACATTTCCTTGGTGTCCTGTGGTTTTTTGAGAGGCTTTTGACCAGGACTTGCAGTGATAGGACAAGGAGGAACAGCTTTGAGCTTAAGGGGGGTAGATTTAGATGGGATATTGTGAAGAAATTCTTCCCTGTGAGGGTGGGGAGGCCCTGGCACAGGTTGCCCAGAGAAGCTGTGGCTGCCCCATCCCTGGAAGTGTCCAAGGCCAGGTTGGACAGGGCTTGGAGCAACCTGGGCTAGTGGAAGGTGTCCCTGCCCATGGCAGGGGGTGGGACTGGGTGTTCATGAAGGTCCCTCCCCACCCAAACCATTCTGTGACCCTGTGATTCATTCCTGTAAAGTGTTTCTGAGGGATGTGCATTATTTAAGGCATTTGTAGAGTGATGCACTAAAATATGCAAATTTGAGAGTAACTGCAGCACCCAGACCTTGGCTTTCTTACTGCTCGTGGTTTGTGTGCCCAGTCATAACTCTGAGGGACATTTGGGGCTCACAACCTGAAGAAAGCTTCCTATTTTATGGTGACTTAAAGAAACATGGGGGTTTTATATAAATAATTTTTTATTCCTTCTTGTGTAGATTGTGGGATGTCCATCCTTACAAATGAATTTCTGAGTGACCACAGGCTCCAATATTTTGGGAGTTCCCACAGTGTTCCCTTGACATCCATCCCAGAGCAGCTTTTTCCTGCGTTTCCAGCACAGGTTCTGCAGGGAAAATCAGCTCTGTTCTATGTGTGCCTTTGTTTGTCTTTGTTTTGGTGAGAGAAACCAAGGTAGAACCAATTCCCCTGCTGAGACCTGCCTGTGCTATTGTTTCACAGGTTATTTTGAGGTCTGGCTTCCCCCTGGGATTTTTCCTGTCTTGGTTTTTTGACCTTTTTGCATCCTATAGTGATTTTCTTGATTAGAATGACTGAGTTGTAATGGCTTTACATGGTGTTTCTAAAATTAAAGTTCACGGTGTTTCTAAAATTAAAGGTAATTTGAGGGCTTTGATTTGGGGGAGGAGGGAAATGGGGGTGGTTCAGACTTCTCTGTCGCTGTGGCAGAGCCATGCAGGGAAAATACCTGCTCCCAGGATAGAAGTTGTGTGTGCTGGGCTCCTCGAAAATACTCTGACTCTGCAAGTGCAGAGTCTGAGAGAATCAGTTCTCCGTGACTTTGAGGATGAGGAGTTTCAGTGAAATCATGGACAAGGTAATAATTCCTTTTAGACCTTCCAGGAGGGATGGTGCCACAGCCAGGGTGCCCCGTGATCCACAGGGTGATGCAGAGGTTTGGGTGGGAAGGGATCCTAAAGCTCATCTCATTCCACCCCCTGCCATGGGCAGGGACACCTTCCACTAGCCCAGGTTGCTCCAAGCCCCGTCCAACCTGGCCTTGGACACTTCCAGGGATGGGGCAGCCACAGCTTCTCTGGGCAACCTGTGGGAGGGCCTCCCCACCCTCCCAGGGAAGGATTTCTTCCCAATATATCATTAATATCCTGGGGGTGATGAATGGAAAAATCCTCGCTGCCCTTCCGAGCGGTGCCGGCTGCGATCCCAGCCGGACACAGACAGGCCCTTCATGGCTGTGCCAGCAGCCCCAGTGTCCCCCCACCTCCCACAGCTGCAGGCCCTGAACAAGGGAGCCCTTGAGTCATCCGAGAGAGATTTGACCTTCCTCAGTGCAGGAGCTCGGGGCTGAATGGGGCATTCCTGGGGTGGCTGCAAGGGGCTTCCTTACCCTTTGCCCTGTCCCTGATGCCCACAGTGATCCTGAGCACTCCCTCCCTCCCTGCCTGGACCTCTGAACCCTTCTGAGCCAGGCACTGGAGGTTAAATGCCATTGTTTGCATAATTAAAAGCCCTGTGGAAGTATTCCCTAGGACAGACCCCCCCCTCTGCTCACACCAGTAGTGTCCATTCCCAGTACTGGTGTGTCACTTCTTCAGGGAAACAGGGGTTTGTACGAGTTGTCTCAAAGCAGGAGCTCGTGTGGTCACAATAAAAAATGCAGGCTTTATTGGTTTATTTCCTAAGTAAAAGGTGTGTTTCAGTCGTTCACCCCTCACTGTCATTTCTCTTTCTGACTCAGTCTTATTAGAAATACGGAGTTTAGTGGGCAGATTACTTTTAACCAATACTTAGTGTTTTTCTGAGTGATGAGTGACATCAGAATAAAACCTGGGTGAGAGCAGAGCAGCAGAGTGGAGGTTGTTCAGCCTGGAGGAACAGCCTGTTCCTGGGAGAAACCTGTTTGCTTTGACACCACTGGGGTTGTACCATTACAAAATCTGCTCAGGATGAAAAGTGTCAGGTTTGGGCATCGTGCTGGGAGCAGCTCGTGTGTCACTTGGCCAGATCCACAGGGTTTGGGGGCAGGAGGCTGCACATCCCAACAGGCTGGTTCTCCACTACTTCCTTTTCAGTGCCTCTGTTTCATCGTGTTTGGTAAAGCTCCAGTAAGGCATCCAAGCAATAACAGCATTTCATTGACATCTTAACCCGAATTATAACTGCAATTTGTCCCTTCCATTAGTTCTGCAATGTTTCAACTTGGGTTAAATAAGTGGTTTAAAGAAAAATTCACTTTTTTGCTCATCCCTTGCTCTGCTGTGTCATGGAAGGTGCTGGTGGTGCTCACAGGAGCCTCCTGCTCCAGTGCTCCATGCCTGGGGCAGCCCAGTGGGACATGGGAGGTTTGGGAAGGTGGGCACAGGGAGCTGTGCCCCTTGTACTCACCAGTTACCCCTTGCTGTAAAAGAGAACCTTCAGTTCCCCATCCAACCCTGCGATTGTCCTTCCTTAGGCAGGTAAGTTTTTCTCATTGTTGCTCTTTGGGGATGTTTAAAAGTCTGATGGTGCACGTGGTGAGGCATTTGGGAGCTGATCCCAGCTCTGGGGCCCTTTCAGCCACAACGACTGAATCATTGCAACGCCAGAAAACCAGGAATTTTGCAGGCAGTGCAGACCTGCCTTTACATGGACAGAGTGAAACAGAAACACCCTGGGAACCTGAGAAATGCTCTGAGGGTTTCTTTGTGGGAAACCAAAGGGTTTCCAAGTATATCCAGTCGGTGGGTCTGCACTGGAGCTTGTTGGAGTAAAGCAAGATGCAAGTGTGAAATGTGAATGAAGCAGGACTGGGATGCTCTGAGGTTGGAAGGGGAGAATGTGTGCCCGGGAAATCACTTGGGAATGGCCTGGAGAGGGGAGGTGAGAGCCCCGGGGCTTGTCAAAGCAAAGAGGCCTTCAGTGATTATTCCTTTGATAGGGACTTTTATGAGCTGTAGCTTAAGGAGCTGCTCTCTTATCCAACCATTCATGGGAGGTGTTTATTCTCCTCTGCTCTTTCAAAGATGCTTTTGATGCCACAGGTTTTGTTCTCAGAACAATAACGTGCTTGATAACCTTTGGGGCTGCTTTTTGAAGCCTCTTGGTTCCTGTCTTGGGCTGTGTTTGGGTTTTCTGTGCGTTTACATCTTAAATAACTGTGATTGGGTTTATTCAGCATCAAGAAAACCCCGTCCTGGTCGGAGCAGCCCTGGCTGCTGGTGGATGCAGTAACACACAGAAGGTGTTTGGTCCCTAATAAATCTTTGAATTCCTTATTTTATGAAGTGGGAATAGCTGGGGAAAATGCCACTGGTGATGAGCTGCCGTGCCCGGGGGTAGCTGGGAGACTGGTTTCTTAGCCCAAATTACAATTTCTGGGTTTGGATGTTGATTTAAAGCCTGTGAAAGAGTTTTAAAGGCACCAGCAATTTTTTCCTGAATAAGAGGTCACTACATAAAAGTTTTGCCTCTTGGAAAAGCTTGCGTTATAAATGTTGTTGCTCTAGGTTTAAAGTGTTAATTTATGTGGTATATTGGGTTGGATTTAAAGGTCCCTGAAGACCTTTGAATCTCAGTAGCTAATAAGGCTTGCAGAAGAGAGCTTCAGAGAGGAAAAACTTACTGGCAGTGAGTAATACTGGTAAAATAGCTCCAGGATTGAGCCAGTTTTGCAAAGAATAATTAGAAATGATCATGTCGGCCTTTAGTGTGTTTGATTTTTTCCAGTATAGATCTCCTTATGTCCCTGTCCTGCAGCCTCCCATTCCTGGGGGAAGGATTCTCCCTGCTGAAACCCCTCAGGTTGAGTTTTCCCAAGTCTTCTACTGCTTCCAAGGGGACACAGCTGCTTGGGATGAGCTGAGCGTGCCTGAGCAGCCACCTCACATCTCCCTTGGCTCTCCCGCTCTATCCCTGATGGAAAGGATTTGGTGTTCAGACTCCAATCTCCCTTCTCAGCTAAACCAGCCCTTCAAAAATGCTTAGACTTGTCCTGTCTCTTCCAGCTGGCCTTGCTGAACTTCTTTCACCCCGAGGAAAAGCTGCACGTTGGAGAAGAAGGGAGACGTGTCCGCCGGAATAAAAGGAGTAAAGGCAGCGAAGGGCCCGATGGTGAGTCCTGCTCAGCTTCTCTCTGATTTTGGTTCCTTTCCAGATGAGGAATTCCAGGAGTTCTGATTTCTGCAACTGTAGGTCAGGTGATTTTGTGTGAATTAATGCTGCTTAGGAATTCCATCCTTGACTCCTCTGACAGCGAGCTCTGTGCTCGTTTTAGGCAGTAATTTGTACTTTTATGCCTTTATTTGTTGTTCTGCACACCTGTCTCTGCTCCGAGTCATCAAGGAGCTATTCATAATCCAACAAACAGCTGGGAACATCTGGATCACAAAATGGTAACTGCTCTAAGGGGGTTTTGCAATGCAGTGGAGTCTCAGGTGGGTTCAAAGCCCGTGTGAAGGGAAGTCAGAGTTGGATTAGAAGAGTGGAAAGGTACCTGATTTCAGTGTGAGGGATTTAATTTCCTGTCCTGTATTTTTGTGATTGTCGTAATCCTAAGACATGAGCATTTCCTCCTGGAAGAGCTCCCGTGGTTGCCAACTGCAGGAAAGCACAGGTGCCCTTTTATCTGGAGAGGAGAAAGGGGGAGTGGGGAAGGGAATGCTGCAGTAGTGGTCTGTGTGTGGCTGGGTGCCTGCTAAGCCCGAGGCCTGACTATGTTATAATCCTCTTGGCTGTCGTTAGTTTTCCTGTCCAGCTCCATGAGTTTCCCATCTCCCCTGAAACCCTCGCGATTTCACAGTGGAAAAGCATTTCCCTGTGGCTCTGCTCCAAGAAAGAGCTCGGTGAAACTCCCTGGATTCCTCTTCCCCAGAACGCTGACAAGTATGATGCATTTGGTACAGACTCCCTGAGTGATTCCAGCTCCGTGTGGTCCATCATCTCCGGAGCTGGTGTCGCTCTGGTGCTCAGATGGCTCAGGCAGGATCCGGGTCCTTTTCCAGCGGCTCCTTGAAATCTGTCCCAGTGTCTTCACCAGCCGCTTGTGTCAGTAGCAAGTTCCCAGTGGATGTGAGTGGTGCTGATGGAGCAGATGTTGGGAGGGATCAGCCTCGTCCCTCAGGCTGCCTTTGCACTGCCAGATGTGCAGAGAAACGCTGCAGGGGAGAGGGAGATGCTGAGAGTCGGTGTCTAACGAGGGCTTTGCTCATCATCCTTGTGCTTGCTTGGAAATGTGTCATCCTCTTATGACTGGCATTCCTTTCCCAGATTTCCTTGACGTTCTCTGGATGCTCAGAGTTGAGTCACTCCAGAAATGCAGGGCACTTCCACCGCTTATCCAGTCCAGGGAAGGGAACAGAGCTGGGGAAGGGTCTGGAGCAGCAGGAGAGGCTGAGGGAGCTGGGGGGGCTCAGCCTGGAGAAAAGGAGGCTCAGGGGGGGACCTTCTGGCTCTGCAAGTCCCTGACAGGAGGGGGGAGCCGGGGGGGGTCAGGCTCTGCTCCCAGGGAACAAGGGACAGGATGAGAGGGAACGGCCTCAAACTGTGCCAGGGGAGGGTCAGGTTGGACATCAGGAAGAATTTCCTCATGGCAAGGGCTGTCAGGCATTGGAAGGGGCTGCCCAGGGAGATGGTGGAGTCCCCATCCCTGGAGGTGCCCAAGGAAGGACTGGACATGGCATTCAGTGCTCTGGGCTGGAGGACAAGGTGGCATCGGGCACAGGGTGCATTTGATGATCTTGGAAGGCTTTTCCAACCTCGGTGATTCTGGAATTCTTATCTGTGTCTTTTTGTAAATTAGGGATTTTGACCCCATAGCTGCTAGAGATGGGAAAACTGCCAGAGGGACAGGTCATGTTCCTCATGGCTTTGGCAACTGGTTGCCTCGAGTTTGTCCGTGGTGGTTTTATTGGGTAGAGCTGCACTTAACAAGTGAGAGCTGTCAGGGCAGGGAGTGACCTTGCAACAACCGTAAAATCAATAAACAAGCAGAGCCTGTCCTTGGGGAACTTGTGCTGTTTGTTTTAGACCTACGTGAAGGAATCTTGGTGTTGGAGCAGGGCAATGAATCATTACACTAATAAATAAAGTCATGTCACGGCACTGATAACACCGTTTTCTCCGTGAGTTTTGCAAAGGGAAAGTCGATCAAATCTTTGATCTCCAAAGAGCTTCTAGAAGATAAAAGTGGATGAACTATAAATTCCCAGAAGGAAGGAGATGTGCTTTCCACTTGAGGCCTCGCTAATATTTGTCTGGAATTAATTTTATGAACTTTCAAGTCCTTTCACACGTGCAGTGAGAGACCAAAGTGATCCAAGCGTGTAAGCCATGGTTGGAGGGAGGCTGCTCCATCCCCTCCTCGGCTCTTCCAGTCCTGCTCGTCTTGGTACCCACAACAGGCTGCCTTTGATGATTTATGAACATCAGAAATAACCTGGTTTCTCCCCTAAAAGCTTTTTCTTTAGGAGAATTTGCTTTCAAGTCTTCTGCTGCGAAAAAGGAGGGTTTGGGACTGGGCAGAGCTGGTTCCATATGGGCAGAGGAGGGTGATGGCTGTGCCCAGAGCACGGAGCCACAGGGATGGGACATGGGAGAGGCCACAAGCAGCGAAGCTGCTTTGGTGCCTCTTTGTTAAAAAACCCAAGAAAAATTGTGTGAGATAGTGCAAAGCCATCAGTTGGATCCTGTCACTCCCAAACATGACTCGAGTATTCCAGGGGCTCCTCCTTTGAGGACTCTGGTTTCAGCCCTCTGACCCGCCTGACATGTTTTATGATGGTGTTTGCTTCATTTTGGTTTGTGTCCCCCACACACGGTGCCCTGGAGCCAGTTAGAGCAGCCGGGGTCGTGTCCTGGCCGAGGTGCCGACCTGGCTCCCACCCCGCTGTCCATCTGTCCGTCCAGCCTTGGGACACTGTGGGGCATCACTGGGGGATGATGCCTGTCCCAGTCCTGGGATCATCATCTTTAAGCCACTTTCCTGTTCGTGGCATCAAACCCAACATTTGCTCAGCTTTAAAAACTGCCACAAGTTTTTCCTGCTCCTCGAGGACCATCCCTTTTACACTCCATTTTTACTGTGTTTTTTCTCCTCTGTGTTACCAAGTCCACCTGTCACATAATTCCCTTTAGTTCCCTAAAACCTGACTCTCTCCAACGCCTCTCCTTCGTTTTCCCCTCTCCCCCTCCTTCCCTTTTGCCCTGGTGTATTTATGCTGCTGTGGAACCGCTGTTGCTCCCAGATGAACAAATCATTCCGGAGCTGCTAATTAGCAACAGTTGTGCTAAAAGGAACCATCAAGAATGTTAAATTAGTCCACTTTTAAATAAACTGGGTATGAAATGTTAGATCTCAATTCCCAGAGCGTCAGTAAAAATGCTGCTGGCTCTTTGCTAACAAAGCCAAAATCTGGGAGTAGCATGGTTGTAACTACAGAGACAATTCCGTGCTCTTGAGGTTATAAATAATGACAGAGCATTTACAAAGCAGATGTCAATAGGACTCTTTAAAAAACATTGTTTTAAACAAAAAAAATAGTTTCTTTTTCTCCTACTTTCATCTCTGTTCCCAGTTAGATCCCTGCCGGGCTGCTTTCCTGGTTTCTGGGTTTTTTGCTTTTTGGGTTTGGGGTTGTTGGTTTGTTTTTTCTTTTTTTCCCCCTTCCTAGATTTTTTCGTACTGAGCTTGGTGAGAAACATGAGGGATTGTTATCCAGGCTTTGATTCGGAGCAGGGCAGCTGGGAAGAGGCTGAGCAGATGGCTGTCCTTAAGCTGACAACAATTTGGTTCCTACTACTTTGGCAGTTCTTCCTGCTGAGGAAAGTCCTGGAGGAGAACTCGAGGGCTTCAGTGCTGCAAAAGGCTTTTGGTTGAAAGGAAAAATAAATTCTGGGGGAGGAGAAGCTCCTCCCAATCCCTGCTTCTACCTGGAGCTTTGCAAGTGAGGCACCACCTACCTGGGTCCAGAGTTTCACCCTCTTAGGAGTCGCTTGGTGGTTTTAGGGCAGGTTTAGGATGATTTTAGGATGATCTTTGGGTGGTCTTAGGATGCTTTTTGGATGATTTAGCAGGTAGCTGATGCCAGAGCCTTGCTTTTTAGGGTGGTTTTAGGGTGATTTTAGGATGGTTTAAGGGTGGTTTTAGGTTAATTTTTGTATGTTTTTTGGGTGGTTTAGCAGGTAGCTGATGCCAGCCTGGCTTTTAGGATGGTTTTTGGATGGTTTAGCAGGTAGTTGATTCCTGAGCCTGGCTGGAGGTGCCTGGCTCCTGCTGGACTGCCCCGATCCTGCAGGTGCCGTGTCCCAGCCATCCCCCTTCCCAACCTGGCAGCGCCGACCATGCAATGGGACGATTTTTTTTTCCCTTATTTTTTTGATCTCCAGATCACAATAGCGACTTTTCCTGCCGGCTTCCTCTCCTGTGGAAAGGGCAGGTTCGTCCCTCTGCCTCCAGAACAATCAGTGCCTTTGTGTCGGCCCCGTGCAATTCCCAGAGCCCCGGCATTCCCAGAAACGCAGATGGATGCAGGGCGATAGAGCCTCATTGTGCTCCGAAACCATGGTGATGAGCACGCAGTAAATACAGAACATTTCCTGGATCCTGGAGCGCGGGAGACGCTCCCAAAAGGAAGGCTCACCACGGAGTGCTCGCTCTGACTGATCTCCCCCAGAACTTCTCTGATTTCCCCCTGAGCAGGAGAAAGGGGGGGATTCTGATGTTGTCTGAGTCCTTGAGGACGATCTTCATCCCTTTCCTGGGACGTTGCTGTCAGTATTTGTTACTACTGTGATAAAATTAAGGCTGCAGTTTATTTAAAGATCCTTATCCACGTGTTATTCCCAGGCTTATGATAACAGGGATCTGTATAAGGTCTTGTACCTTAAATCCCAGAGCGATGTTTAGGTGCTGGTTCCAACTCTGTGACAGCACTTGCACAAGTTCCCAGAGAAGCTGTGGCTGCCTCATCCCTGGAAGTGTCCAAGGCCAGGTTGGACAGGGCTTGGAGCAACCTGGGCTAGGGGAAGGTGTCCCTGCCCCTGGAAGAGGGTGGAACTGGATGATCTTTAAGGTACCTTCCCACCCAAACCATTCCATAATTCCATGAACTGCTGGAGTCCAGAATTCCTCACTGACCTCTGCTATGTTGCTGTCCCAGTTGGATGTTAAATATAAAAAGCAATTAACTTGCTGGGAGAGGTACAAGTCCAATTGCGTGGTGGCTGGGATGAGGAATTGTCCTGGCTCACAGGGTTCACGGTGATCAGTGTGTTCTGACCCATCTGCAACCTCCGTTTGCCTCCTGGCCTCTTCTCTAGCCCTTCCAGTTGGGATCTGGATTGTTCCAGAAGAAACCCTGCTTCGTTATTTGGATGTTTATGAGGCTGTGATGAGGTGCTGCTGATTTGTTCCATCCGTGGAGCTCCTTCGGGGGAGTGTTTGTCCTTCCTTGGCACCTCCTGTCTGGTTCGGATAAGGCGGTGAGGTGGCCACTGGAAGAGTTTGAGTTGCTGGGGATATTCAGGAGGCTTGAGATGAGAAGGAATTCTCTGCTCAGTGTCCCCTCGGTGGCATTTTCAGACAGTTGCACCGACTGCACTTGTGGGTGGACGCAGAGCTGTCCTGATGGATCCTGGGTGCTCCCACAGGCTGTGCTGAAACTTGAAGTGAACTCCCCAGCCCTTCCCACAGCTGTGCGTTGCACAGGGCCCGGCGTTATTAGAAGTGACTGGTGATTCCGTCTGAATTCCACTTCTGAAAACCGGGGCTTTTCGGAACGCCTCGGGTCAAACACTGAACTTCAGGAATCCCAGATAGTTTCTTGTGTTACAAAACAGGGCCGGGGCTAACGAGAGGGGAACAGATGTTCCGGCGGGGCAGGAATGTGGCTGCAGCTGAGCCCCGTGGGTCTGAGCCGTGCACCGAGCGCTGCCAGGGCTCAGCTCCTCCAGTGCTGCCGAGCCCTGCCCGCGGCCTGAGAGGCTCCATTGTCTGTTTGCTGGGGCACGTGCAGCTGAGCTGGGGTTTCTGTGCATAAACCAGCTCTGGCCACATCCAGGGAGGGCTCTGCGGGCAAACACGAGTTGCTCAGCACGTGCTCCGAGCCCGTCCGGTGTCTCTAAGCTGGTGCAGAGCTGGATCACATCCACCTTCCCAGCAGGCAGGTGTGGCAGCTCCCACTTGGGTCCTGCCCCAGGGACTGCAGGAAGCCTCCTCCTGCAGGTTTTGGGCTGAACAAGCTTGTTTCTCTGGGGGCAGGACTGAGGGGATGTCACTGATCCATGCAGGTATCCCCAAGGGCTGTCAGAGGATGGGGCCAGGCTGTGTTCAGTCGTGCCCAGCGACAGGATAAGGAGCAGGGGCCATAAACTGAAACACCACAAGTTCCACCTCAATGTGAGGAAGAACTTCTGTCGATGGAGGGTGGCAGAGCCCTGGAACAGCTGCCCGGGGAGGGTGTGGAGTCTCCCTCTCTGGGGACGTCCCAATCCCACCTGGATGTGTCCCTGTGTCACCTGCTCCAGGTGACCCTGCCTGGGCAGGGGGTTGGACTGGATGAATGAGGTGTGGGGCTGCCTGTTCTCATGAGGGCTTTGTTTGCCATGATCTATGGAGACACTGTTGGAGCCGTGTCTGACCCCACTCACACGGGCAGGGTTTGGGGCAGTCCCTTCATGGGTTTGGATGGACAAATACAGGAGTTGGCTGAGCCAGGCAGCGCTTCCCCATGTCCCAGTTGCTGCAGGGACTTCACTTGGGCTTCCCAACAGTGGTGGGGCCTCTCTTGGGTTTCCTTCCCCCCCCCCCCTTTTCTCCCCCTTTTTGTCTCTTCTTTTTCCCCCTTTTAAAATTCATCCAATCTTTCTATGAGTGTGGGGGGGTGTCTCTCTCGGGCTTCCCCTTCTCCCTCCTTTCTTTCCCCTTTTCCTTCTCCTTTTTCCCCCTCTCCTTTTCCTCCCTCCTTTTTTCTCTTCTTTTTCCTCTTCTTTCTCCCTCTTTTCAAATTCATCCAGTCTTCCAAAGAGTGGTGGGGTCTCTCTTGGGTTTCCTTCTTTTTCTCCCTCTTTTTTCCCTTCTTTCTTCCCGTTTTCAAATTCATCCAGTCTTCCCAAGACTAGTGGGGTCTCTCTTGGATTTCCTTCTTTCTCCCCCTTTTTCCCCCTCTTTTTTCCCTTCTTCCTTCCCCTTTTCAAATTCATTCAATCTTTCCAAAAGTGATGGGGTCTCTCTTGGGTTTCTTTCTTTTTCCCCCTTTTCCCCCCTCTTTTTCCTCTTCTTTCTCCCCCTTTTCAAATTCATCCAGTCTTCCCAAGAGTGGTGGGGTCTCTCTTGGATTTCCTTCTTTTTCCACCTTTTCCCCCCTTTTTTCCCTCCCTTCTTTTCCCCCTTTTCAGACTCATCCATAGGAGTGCCTGTGGGTGCACACAGGCAGATCCTTGGGTATAAATTCCACGCTGTTCCATGTAATTAAACCATCAGTTTCCAGGCAGCTGCTCAACGCTACAGAGGTTTTCCATCCAATTAGGCAGAATTACGTATGGGAAGGAGAAAAACATGTCAAGTTCTGCAGGGATGAGGCAGTCCAAGAGATTTCCTCCCACCTACCATCGATTCCTTATGGATATCCGTGGTGGGAAGGGCGCGTTTCAAACATCCAGCAAACAATTTGGGAGAGCCTCTCGTAGGCCGGGTTAAAACCTTGCTGCAGCACCACTTGGGAATCATTTCTGCTGGAATTCATGACATATGTTAGTTGTTTATCTTAGTGGGATGTGACTAAAAATGTCAGAGTGTTTTGTGTTAAGCAACAACCGAATAAAACAAACAAAATAAAAACACAGCTGTAATACTGCGCTTTAAATCGTTGGGTTCAAATATGTGGGATTGATAAAGTAAGCAATAGGGTGCAGTGGTGTATAGAAAATCAGCCTTATGAGTCCAGCAAGAGCCAAAAAAAGCCTTGAGATAGTGCTGTTGTTTGTCAGCTCTGCTTAAGGACCCGGCGCTTGGAATCCAACCTGAACGCCTGCAGGGAAACAAAAGGCACATCATCTCCTCCCACAGCCAGCGAGAGTGTGGAAAATGAAATATGAAGGCCACAGGTTCTGGTGTGAACCCCAGGAACTTGGCTGGGATTGATTATGTGGGAGCGAGTTAAGAAGGGTGGGGATTTATGTTTGATTGGCTTTTTGTGTTTTTGAGGAGGCAGTGCAGTGTGAGTTTGCCAGCAACAGTGGCTCTGTAGTTAATTGGGAGCAGGATTTTGTCTTTGCTCGTGACCACATTTGTGCTGTGGTGTCCTTGCACCTACTCAGCAGAGACTGGAGATGGTTTTTTAGAACCTTCATGGTACCAGCAGGTTGTCCTGGTGCCTTGCCACCGATCCCAGGGTGGATCTGGAGGGGGTGGAGGAGATAAATCAACTTGGTTGTTCTTTGTGTCCTATAAAGTGATTCCCATTGCAGTGAGTAAGGACACCTCTGCCTTACCCAAGAAAGCAGCGAGGAAGGATTTTCAGCAGAGCTCTGGGTGTTGGAGAAACAGAGTTGAGGTCATGGAGGAACTGGAGTGACTGGATCCAGCCCTCTCCCCCTAAACAGGACCAGCACTGTGACAGAGGTGACAACAGCAGAGGTGACAGACATCTATAGGACACTTTCTGTTCCAGCCTGGTTCTTCTACAATCCTGCACCTATTTTTTGCCTCATTCCAAAAAGCCCTTAGGAGACACCCAGGGCTGGTGGGTCTCCACGTGCTCCAGCACCTCCCTTCAAACAGCACCTGATGACCTTTGAGTCCCATCATCCTTTTGAAGGTGGAAAAACCTGTTGAATGCATGAGAGCAGCTACATTCATCCTCCTCCTTCCGTCCTTTCCAGCTGGGGGGTTGCTCAACATGGCACCTGTACCTGGAGCAGGTTGAAGACTGATGGTCCCTTAGGTCTGTCTCTTACACTTCAGTTCTGATCATCTTGAACTGCAGTAAGCAGATTTTTTTTCCCTTGAATATGAGTAAAAATCAGGATAAACTACACCCCGATCTACTGTCACTGTTGGCATTATCTCTGTTTATTTGTTTTCAACTATCCTTAACAACTTGACCAGGTTATTCCCTGAAGAGTCTGGGTTGTGTCAAGGCAGGCAAAAATCTCTGAGTATTGGCAGGAGAAAAAAACGTTTTCTCAACAACAACAACAAAAAAACCCAAAGCCTGTTCCGTGATGAATATCTTGTGTCATCTGAAGCTGCTCTAGAGGAGAGATTGCGGCTCTCTGGCATCTCGTGTCGCTCCAGGGGCTCCAGGGATGGCTTGGGATGAGCTGTGACTTCTCTCCGTGTGTTTTCAGACCGATGAGCTTGAACTGGGGTCTGGTGTATGGGATCAGAGGAATAGGGAGGGAGCAGGCTACTGATCCATGGAGCTCCTGGAGCAGCGTCTGCTCATCTGGATGACACATGGATGGAGGCTTGTCCTTTGGTGGAATGCAAGGAGGGGAGCAGGGAGGCAGCACAAGGCCACTCTTATACCAAAGCCACCACAAGAGAAGTGATTCTCAGCCCTTGGTGTCGGTGCACAAGCTCTGCTCACACCCTCTGGCCAAGCAGCCCCAGAAGTGACCTCAGTGCGGGACACTTCCCCTGGAGACATGGGAAAAGTCCATCAAAGAGCTGAAGAATTGCCTCAAAAAGTGGATGTAGCCAAGGGAGTGCCTCTGAAGAGCCCAGAATGAGCTGCAAACTCTCCTTGATCTCCCAGGCTGGAGGAGACTGGCTTTGGGAGCCTGGCTTTGGGTGTGGGGCAGCTCAGTCCGGCACAGGGGTGGGGAATCAGAACTGTCAGCCATGAGTTGGCTCCGAGCCATTTTTGGGGACTCAGCAGCCTGTAACTCTGGAATGGGACAGGGCAACACTGAGCAAAGGCTGCTGCAGTTTTGGGCTGTGTCTGTGCTGTGCAGGTGGAGCAGCAGGGGGGGATGTCCCTGGGGGGTCACACTGGGAACTGCTGCGGGAGGAAGGATGAGGAGGGAGCGCTGGTTTATGGGGTGCTGGTTTATGGGGTGCTGCCGTGGAGCTTCTCAGTGTTGGATGTATCCAGAAACAGACCATTAAGGTCTTTTCACATACAAATTTCCAAGAGTTTTGAAACAAGATTGAAACAAAAGCAGAGAGAGAGAAGCACCAGTGGTGGTCGAGGGAAGCTGAATGGCCCTGGGCTCTGCCCTACACAGGAACACATCAGGCAGTGCTGTTTCATCCTTCCCCTGCTTTGTACAATGAGTTCCCTCTCTGTTTTCTTACAGAATGTATTCCCTATATTCAGATTTATTGAAATTAGTTCTAGCCTTGTACCAGAGCATCACATCCCTGATTCGGGTCCAGCCTGTAAGTATGGGCAGCATCTTCCCTCCACACTTAGCAGAAGACCCCCCTTCCTTGTCCCACCCCTCGAAAAACCACTCTGGCAAGGCACACCAGGAGTTTGGAGTAGCACAGGATATGTTTTACTTCTGGGATATTTTCCTTGATCTATAATTTATCATCTTTTCTAAATATTCTGGAGTAATAATGCCAAAGCTGCTCTTCAAGACCTGTTGCCTTTCTGCCTGGAGTTGGTGAAGCAGCACTTTCTTTTTCAGGGAAAGGGAAAAAATTCCTCTTGTTCCAGTGTTTGTATCACTGACTGATAGTTCAGTAGGGTCCAAGAAGCTTTCATCTGGATAGACCAAATTTCCTGAAAATGTTGAAAACATATTGGTTCCAAACCTCCCCCAAAGCACATGTTCTAGATTAAGCATGTGTTGGGAGCTGACATCCCTCTCTCCCCAACTCCACTGTAATCTGGCATTAATAAGGCCATGCTTAAAAATATTTGAAAAGCTTTACATATCTCCTACCCATGAGAATGAAGTGAATGTCACTGCACTGCTCCTGTGAAGGAAACAACTGAATTTTGGAGGTTTGACCAAGTGGAGAGTTTTGATCTTATTCATTGGGACAACTTACATCCACGTCAGCAGGAGGTTTGTCATCACTTGACATCTCAGGTAACACTTGAGCTTCTCTTTCCACCTTAGTATTGGTCAAAATAGGGATAGAGGGGTTGGTTGATGGGCAGGATTTATAGAATCACAGGATCACTGAGGTTGGAAAAGACCTCCAAGATCATGGAGTCCACCCTTTGCCCCTTCCCCACCTTGTCCCCCAGCCCACTGAGTGCCACATCCAGTCATTCCAGGGATGGGGACTCCACCTGCTTCCAGTATCTGAAGAGGCTGCAGAGAAGCCAGAGAGAGACTCTTCATCAGGAACTGGAGTGGTGGGACAAGGAGTAATGGGTTCAAACTGAAAGGGGGGAAATTTAGGTTCAATGTATGGAAGAAATCGTTCCCTGGGAGGGTGGGGAGGCCCTGGCACAGGTTGCCCAGAGAAGCTGTGGCTGCCCCAGCCCTGGAAGTGTCCAAGGCCAGGTTGGACGGGGCTTGGGGCAACCTGGGCTAGTGGAAGGTGTCCCTGCCCGTGGCAGGGGGTGGGACTGGATGAGCTTTAAGGTCCCTTCCCACCCAAACTATTCTGTGACTCTATGACTCAACAATTTTATGTGTGTTTCATGAAGGACTGAGAAGTGATGTGACAATTCTGGGTGATGCTGACATCTCAATAATCACCAGGATTTTGTCTCTGATGGTGTTTGTAACCTGGGATGAAAATAATTTCTCAGTACCTCCACCCTCTCATCTCTCAGGGCAGAACAGTGATGGAAACAGGGATGGCTCACTTGAGTTATCTGGTCTTACATATATCCCAGACCAGCCTGGTGCTTAAATAAGAAGATTGGTGATTATTCCATAATAACTTAGTGCCAGAAAAATAGACAAGGGACACCTTAATAATCCCAGGGGGCAGCAGTCAACTCTGAAAACAGGTTGGCACAGCCTGCAAAGGATGGATGGACACCTAAAAATGGTGGTTGCTGCTCCATACGTTCCCCAAACTGGAAGAACACCTTGAAGACATCAATTGGTGTCTGTTCTAAACCGAATGATGCAGCTAAAACATGGTTGTGGCACTGGATGACTTCATTCTGCTCTTGGCAACTGGGAATTCGAGCACATTCAGCAGCCTCTGTAGGTATGTCCTTTGTTTGACTGATTTCTATAATGGTCACCCTTTTATAGGTTTTATATAAAATAAGTGTAATTACAAAGATCTGTTCCCATCAGTAAAACCAGTTTGAACTGTTTTGCAGGAATTTGAACTATTTCTTGTTAATCCACACACACACAGCTAATAAGGGAATGCAGGGGTTTTTTAATATCCTATTTATATCAGCATATGTCCTAAAGAAGTTTGGGATATTTCTGTATTTATAGTAAATCATAGCAGTGTGTAGCGTGAGGAAAGAGAAATCGGGGGGGGGAGTAAACTCTATTAATCTTTATAAGAGAAAACATGTCACATGTAATATCCTTGAGTTGCATCACCATCTGTTTTTTTTTTCTGAAGCCCTTGGAAGTGGTCCAGCAGATGGTGGGGCTGCTGGGGCTGGAACCTGCTCCCTGAAGCATGGTTAGATGTCTTCTGCTGCTTGCTGGGCCACAGCTGTGGGTTTGTGCACCAAAAACTCATCTCTTGCAAATGTTTTCTTCAGCTCAGTCTGTGTCTGAACCCACTGTGCTTCTGCTAGAAGTGATTTGGAATTGTTTGGAGCCTTCCACTTGTGGTGGCTCTGCAGGATTCCAGGGGGGCTCTTCTGTTTGGGTTGGGGCTTTGTCATCATACAAAGTTGTCCTTTCCTGCTTGTACCTTTCCCTCAAAGTTTACCACTCTTGCTGGCTTGATATTCCCTCCTTTTCTGTTATCCTTCCCTTTTATTTCCCAGCATGTGTGGAAAATAAGCTTTTGGAGAAGTCTAGCTCTGGGGTGCTGCTCAAAGCCAGGGTCTCCAAAGCCCAGTGTGCAGCATTCCTGCTCTCACCTTTGCTGGGGAGATCCCGTCCTGGGATGGAGAACTCAGCTGGCAGAGGATGGAGCTGACCTGAGTTACTGCAACAGGAGTCAGAGTCTTTTCCCATAGGAAATACAAGGAAAGGGAATATAAATGTTAGGAGGAGATCAGGTAGCTTAGACATTTCAAGTCAGACCATAGCCTGCCCCAGAGCTTAGTAGTGACAGCTTCAGTAGTTAGGCCAAAATAACCTCAAAAATAACCTCCCAGAGGGACTGATGAGCTTTGGAGAGACATTTCAGCAGCGACCAGTGACTCCAGGTCACTTCAGTGACTTCTTACTCTGAGCCAGAAGATCCCCTCCAAGCCTGTGCTCCTTCTCATTTCCAACTGGATGGTCTTGGGGAGCAGTTCACACGTGTGAGGACGTGCCAGTGCTGTCCTTGAAGCCCTGACAGGTCTTCTCCCTCCGTGCCCATCACCAGAGCCTTTCCCAGTGGTGCTTCCACCCTTTCCCAGCGTTGGTGGCTTGACCACTTGACTACTTCTTGACCCTCCCAGGAACCCTTCTGTGAAACTCTTCTCATTTCAGTTCACCTTTCTGCATTAGATGACCAGGACTGGCTGCGTTGCTCCCAGGATTTTCACACCCGCTCCCTGAGGGGCAGCAGAATTTCCCCGTGTCTTCCAGAGGTGTTCCCATTCTAGGATTGTATTTCTGCCTTGCCTGGCTGAGTGACAGCAACTGAACATGTGCAGGTGTTGTCCTGAGGAGCTCCATGATCCAGCAGAGCAGTTTATTATTTCCCATGTATATATATTTTATAGGACTATATATTTGGTATGACTGAACCTCATTCCATGCTTATTATCCTTCAAAGCCATCCAGCCTGTCCTCTCTGCTATCCCAGTCCTCTTCTGTATTAACAGTTCTGGTCCACTTCCCTCCCTCTGGCAAAGCTAAAACAAGGGAGTGAACAGAGCTGACAGCTCCTTCAGGGAGGGATTAGAGTTTAAATGTAGATTTAATTTCAGCTGAAAGACAGGAAATGTAGAAGGGGAATGGGCTTCCCTGGGTCTGGGATCTGGTTTGACCTCAAAAGTATGCAGACAGCATGTGGGAAGGAGGTTGGAAGAAGGTGGGATTAGTGGGAAGAAGGGTAGAAGTCCAGAAGGATAACTCTGCTTGGGTGGCTGTCGTGTTTGATCCTGGCAGTCAGCAGCAGGAGCTGGATCTCCAGGACATTCCTAATGGATGTGTAAAGGGATTCATGAGGAATGGGGGTGACACAAGGTGCACTAAGGTTATTTCTATAAAGAAGGGCAGAGAGGTGCCAGGGAGCAGCTGAAACCTTGGATTGCTTTCAGGTTTGGATCAGGGACACCTTCCACTAGACCAGGTTGCTCTGAGCCCTGTCCAACCTGGCCTTGGACACTTCCATGGATGTGGCATCCATTATATTATAACAGTATTATTTATGTGTTCAACCACTGCAGCATTTAACAAGCTTTAGTGCTTAAATATTGGTTTCTGGCCTCTTGAAAACCTGGCAGAAAGGATTTTTTAATTATAATTTTTCTCCTCTGCACATCAGTGTTTGGATAATGTGCATCAAGTCAAGTTTTTAAGCCTTGCGCCTCAGCACCTTTTGTTCTGAGGGAACATTGATCTGAAATTTCCGTCGCCCTCAGCTTCTCAGACTCAGTAATTTATTACCATTGTGGCCTAAATTGAGCAAGAGCTCATGAATTGACCATTTTGAGCAAAAACGAGCAAAACTTTGTCTTCTGCTCCGCGAGACGAACCTTCAGCTCCGCGCTGCGATTAAACTCCCCACCCCTGCTATTGGGAGGCAAGCAGATGCAAACCCCAGAGAGTCAGAAGCTCCCAAGCTGAATAACACTGGGTTTCCCCCCCCCCGCCCCTCAGGAGTATTCCCTGTGTCTGTCGAAAGATTCACTTGCAGGGCCGTAACATCTCTCTCTGCCGTGCCTGGAACAGATGCGCGTGTTGTAATATGGACTGCGAACATTGACATCCCATGTGGTTCTCATTCCTCCCATTCATCTTTGAAGCTAATTGGTTGCAGGCAGCCCCGATGTGTCTGGCTGGCCGCAGCTATTTGTACTTTCACTCTGGTCGTGGCGCTAATGGTGTGATATATGGAACATGAAATAAACTCTCGTGACTCCGAGGGCTGCGCAGGCACAGGCGCGGCACTCCCCTCTCGCTGCCTTGGGCTGGGGGGAAGGAGGATTTTTAAAGGACTTTTTTTTTTTTCTCCTCGCTGGAAATGTTATTAACCAGCTGGTGCCTCCGACGAGGGCTGGTGGAGCTTGGGAATGGCAAAAAAAGTGGAGGTTGTCTGCCCGGCGTGGAAGGTCTTGCAGTTCGTCTGCTCGTGGTGGAGCTACTGGTGTGGCTTCCTGGTGAGATCTGGGCCTGGCATTGCTGGAAACCCACGTGTTGTCCTGTCTGCCTGTTTTAATAGGGTGAAGGTTGTAAAAAAAATAGTGGATTAGCAGAAATAGTATTTTAAATCATAGAATCACAGAATGGTTTGGGTCGGAAGGGATCTTAAACTCATCCCATTCCACCCCCTGCCACAGGCAGGGACACCTCCCACTAGCCCAGGTTGCCCCAAGCCCCATCCAACCTGGCCTTGGACACTTCCAGGGCTGGGGCAGCCACAGCTTCTCTGGGCAACCTGTGCCAGGGCCTCACCTCTCTCGCAGGGAAGGATTTCTTCCTAAAATTTATAGATAATGCCTTTTATAGATAATTCCATAATTTTCCCATGACTCAACATCATAATGTAGGGAAATTATTATTCCTGTTAAAAAAGGCATCAGTGATGTTGCTGGGTATTTCTGTGATCCTTCCCTCATCTTTCCTTTTACCAACCATGGAAAAATGGCACTTCTGTTGGGAATTTGCCTTTCTCCACCTTAGGCTCAAAGCAACCTGGTTACCTTCTATTCGTTATAATTCTGTCTCAGTCAAAGGTGATTTCAGTCATCAACATGTGCTAAAACCTGGGGTTTAGAGGGATTTCACTGATGAACAGCGAGGGAATGTTTGGGGAATTTTGCAGTTCATTCCCATCCGTGATTAATTCTTGGGGAAGCAATGGAACATGTTTCACACTTCAGCCTCTGCTCAAAAAGTCCTGTCGTTTCTCAGCTTCACTATAAATATTTTCTCTTCGTGCTAGGGAGCTTTGGGTTCCCATTGTTCAAAACAGCCAGTTCGTAATAATTCTTTGCTTTTGTGTTTTTTTAGTATTTTATTCTTATTTTTAAACAACTTGGCTCACAAGGATTCGGCAGGGGGTTGGACCAGATGATCTTTAAAGATCCCTTCCAACCCAAACCGTTCTGTGATGCTCTGATATTTGGGTTACTGCTCTCAGCTCAGACCATTCCAGTGCAGCTTCATGGGCCACAAACTCATCCATTGTCCACTTGGAAAATAAAATGGCAATGGGGATTTGCTCCGCTGAAGTGATCCCTGAATTTCACTAGTTTTCTTCTTTTTTTCTTTGTAGGTCCAAGCTCAGTGAAAAACAAGAAAAAGGGTAAGTTTGAGTTTTAACTTAATTTTCCTTTCTGTGTTTGTCACCCAGCTGTGAGTTCTCTTTGGATAACACAAAGGAGAAACCAGCAGCAGCTTCCAGCTCTGGGAAGGGCAGGGATAACACCCACAACACCCTTAAAACTTCCCTTAACACTGAAGGAAGTTAATGATGTTCTATAAAAGTAATCCTGAAGATGGTGTAATTAGAGAGTGGAGTAGAATTGAGTCATGAGCCAGCATCAGGAGCCACTTGCTGTTTGCCAGCCTTGGCTTTAATCCTGAGCCTGCCAACCAGCAGCCTGGGGTCCCCTTCACACCCACCAAACCCAACAGACACACTTTGCATCCCACTTTTCCTAACACCTGTTGGTGGATTGTTGGGATTTGGGTTATTCAGGAGGCAGCCCTGTGTTTCTTGGATTGCTGATGCCATCCTTGTCTCTGTAGGACTCCTGAGGAACATTTAACACTACCAGGAGCTTGAGCGAGTCCCAGGATCCGAGCTGCTCTGTCGGCTTTTCCTCATAAACGTGCTACAGTCTCAGTTCCAGGGAAACGCAGTCAGTTACCTGGTTTTGCCCATTGTAACCATCCAAATGCTTCTGGGAGTGCTTTAAAAGCTCACAACAGGTTGTAGGTGTGTGTAACTGGAGGTTGTGGTGTCTCCAGGCCCAGGGGGCTCAGCTCACTGAGGGGCTCACACCCTGTGTGAGCAGCACGTGGTGCTCCTACCCAAGCACTGACAGCTGCAGTGGCAACTCTCTGCTTGCTACCTGTTGTAGCTAATGTGTATTTAATTAACAGAACAGTTAGTTGTTCAGCAATTCTCTGTGTCCCTCAAGAGCCCTTCCTGCTCCATCCCCACCATCAACAGCGGGAGCAGCCGAGCTTCCCGTGTCTGTCCTACTGTAATAACACGTCAAATCACTTTAATCCTTAGATGCAAACTCCAGATGCACAGCTGAGAGGTGGAAACAGGCCACAGTTAGAGACTTCATTTGTACTGACTCTCAGAAGCAGCATAAAATTTTATGTTGGAGGAGTTTCTCCTAACAAAGCTCAGAAACCCTCAACCCACATTAAACCAGCCCAGCTAATAACAACTGATGGCTGTGGCATTCAGAGCAATTCCAGAGGGGCAGGGAGAGCTCCTAGAACTGTATTATATACAGCTGTATAAAATAGTTCAATTTTAGGGTATTGTCACATTTAATTCTTTTTAGAGTTACAGCTTATTGTTTGCTGGGCAAGGATTAAGGAGAACTCCCTGGTCCTGCCTGCTCTGAGTTTCAGGGCCTGCCTGGTATGTGGGTACAGACACCAGGAGACTTGGCAGGCTGGGATTTGGGTGCTGGGACCCTCCCTGGAGAGCTGATAGGGGGGCTGGGGTCCCCTCAGGCAAATAAATCAAATATCTTTTGCCTTGTGAGTTTAATAAGTGAGATTTGTTAATGCAGAGAAATAGCTGAAATGACTTGGAGGAGGGGAACGCACAGAAAATGTGGGATGTGCAATTGTTTCACTGCTCAACCAGCAGCTCCCTTAGTAGCAGACCAGACTTCTGAGGCAGATGAGTTAAACCAGCTGTAATTTGTATCCCTCTTGGGAAGGAAAGCCAGGAGTGACAGCAGCAGCATTCCCGACTCCCTGCCTTCGATCCTCCCTTTGGATGGCCTGGATCGGGGCGATGTGAGTGAGAGGAGTTCAGTGTGTTTCAGAGGAAAGAGGTGATGGGTGTAATTCAGGGAGATCAATTCCAAGGCACATCATCAGCCCAAGGAAGGAAATCACTGGATTAGGGGAAGGCTGGATTGTGGCCAGCTTGGATTGGAAGTCGTGGCTGCTGATCTGGACAGAAATATTGCTGTGGAGATTTGTCCCCTTAAACCTTCCCGCCCCCCCCTTTTTTTGGACACTAGTGTTATTTTACTCACCCCTCCTCACTTTAACTTAGTTTTCTGGATGTTTAAATTACCCACACAGTTGTCCCACAGTGATGTCCATGTGCCCATTTTCCTGGCTAATGGCCACCTAGAGATTTCCACCCCTGTCCTATCTAAAATAGATGGATTTCTCCTTATAGTTTTATCCCATTACAAAGATGGATATTAGTCGAGAAACAAGTACATAAATGTACTTGGAAACTATTCCGATAACCATAATTTCATATCCCAACTGCTGCTGTCATGTAGCAAAGTGTTTAATTCTGTCCTACTGGGGACCTTGTGGCAGCAATTGGAGTGATTTTGCTCCATTTATGCTCTTTGGCATAAAAGCTGTTACAAACTGGCATCTTAATAACTACATCAAAAGAACATAATTTCTGTTGGGGACCTGGAAAATCAGCTGAGGACAGGCCAGGCTTTCCCTGCAGACCTGGTTTCAGTCCACTTTGTATTTGTATGAGTAGTTTCTGATGTGGTTGTGCCGTTTCTCTTCCTGGGGCCACGTGATGTGTTTGAGGATCATTTTAAGGAAGAAGGTTTTTTTCCATGAGGTTTATAAAATAAGTGGCACAGGTTGCCCAGAGAAGCTGTGGCTGCCCCATCCCTGGAAGTGTCCAAGGCCAGGTTGGACTGGGCAGGGTGTGGAAATGGGTGGTCTTTAAGGTCCCTTCCAACCCCAGCCATCCTGTGATTCCATGATTATAACAATTTTCCAGTGCTTCCATCTTGGTGGTGAGGTTAGTCCTTCTCTTACCCCTCCATCCAGAGCCCAACACATTTAATTATTTTGAGGCACAAGCAGCACAGGGGTTCCTCCAGCAACGCTGCAGCTCAGCTCTGAACTGCCCTCTGGAGGAGATCATGCCGTGGGGATCATCTCCTAATCCTAGTACGTAACAGGTAGGGAAGATTCCCACTGTTTTCCATCAGCAAATGGAAAACTGAGAAACTGTGGAGTGGGTCACCTGGACTTTACCACTCCAGCCTTGGCTGGGTGTGTTGCAGCGTCCATGGGTCACGGAGAACATCCTGAGTGTATCCAGAGAGCATCCCAGAGCCGTAGGGCCGTGACCAGCTCTGGGACACGCTGCCCCCGAGGGCATCCCCCATCAGCCGCTCCCTGCAGGTCAAAGCCCACCCCACGTGCAGAAGGTAACCCCTGACCTTGTGTTTTCCAGGAAAGAAGGCTGGTCCTCCAGGGCCCAACGGTCCCCAAGGGCCGCCAGGTCCTCCCGGGCCGCAGGGTCCCCCCGGCATTCCCGGCATCCCCGGGATTCCCGGCACGACCGTCATGGGACCGCCCGGCCCCCCTGGCCCGCCGGGCCCTCAGGGACCCCCCGGCCTGCAGGGCCCCTCAGGTGAGAGCTCTGTCCCTCCCCTGCTCGGAGCTGGGGACGCCGCCGGCACGGGAGATGCCACACGGGAATAAAAGGGCTTCGTGTTCCCACCCGAGGAGTGTCTGGATGTGATGGCACGGCATCCTGGAGCAGGACTCGGGTGCCCTGGGTCAGCTTGGATGGGGCTTGGAGCAACCTGGTCTAGCGGAAGGTGGCAAGAGGTGGAACGAGATGAGCTTTAAGGTCCCTTCCCACCCAAACCAGTCTGTGGTTCCATGATTCTTTGCATCAGGACCTGGAAGGCAGGAACCACAGCAGATTCCCACCTCTGCCTTCCCTTCCCTCCCCTACCATCCAGAGAAAAATGTTTTTCTCCTGCAGTTCTTGGTTCCATTTTTTTCCATTTCCCTGTATCTGCACCACATCATTTCTCCACGGAGTCGTGTGGTGATTATTTTGCTAAAATCCATGAATTTAATAACTCCTTAAAATGCAGGTTAGTGGACATTCCCATCAGCAATGTTTGTTATATATACATGAGCAATTTAATATTAATAAACACATCTCCAGAGATGTCAGAGCTTTTACCCTGTAGCCCACGTGGTTCAAGGGAAAACTTGGAGACTTCTCAGTTTTTATCTCAGAAATTGTGGAAGGTGTCCCTGCCCATGGCAGGGGGTTGGAACTGGGTGATCTTTAAGATCCCTTCCAACCCCAACCACTCTATATTTCTGGGATTCTATGATCCTTAATTGCCTGAGCAGAGGCAGGAGCAGCAGGAGGCCTCAGCTCCAGCATCCTGCCACAGGCATCTCCTCCTTAATAGAGGTTTGGCTCCCAGAGAAGGGAGATTTCAGCATGGAGCTGGGATGCAATGAATGACCTGAGCTACTGCAGAGGGAAACTTGTCATCTTGGCAGCCAAGAGGCTTTTGGCCACCACAGAGCGGGGAAAGGGTTGTGCAATTTTTCCTATTCTAGTGGAAACTGGTTGAATAATGGTTGAATTTTTAATTTTGATGACAGAAATGTGGGAATAAAATAGGGAAATGTAGGATGAATATTTGTCTTCTTTATGCATTTTTTATATTTTTTTAATATTTATATTTTATATATTTTAATGTTGCCTGCACCCCACACTTGTGGTGCTGTCCTCCCCCTGTTAATGGGGGGTTACTGATTACTGTGGGGTAAGAGAAGTTTTATTTCTGTGGGGGTTCAATGGTTATTATGGGGTAAGAGGAGTTTTATTTGTGGGATTCTTCACTCAACCCTCTTCTTCAACAACATGAAATTGCCTTTTGCAGGTGCCACAGACAAGGCCGGCTCCAGAGACATCCAGGTGGGTTGATCTTCCCAGGAAAAAGCCCAGCCTTGGGAGGGGTTTTTGTAAACATTTCCTGGCTACATTTGCTAATGCTGTGTTTGGTGCTTGCAGCCAGCTGTGGTCCACCTTCAAGGCCAAGGCTCAGCAATCCAAGTGAAGAATGGTAAGGATCTCTTGATATTGGTGGTTACTGGAAAGGGCCCATCCTGCACCTCATACCTGGTGCCTCATACCTGGGTCTAATTCCATCCCCTAACAGGGCTCCCAGACCTCCCCTGCACCCATGGCCTCGTATCTAGGTCTCAGTCCATCCCATAACACAGCTCCCAGATTTTCCCTGCTGTTATCCCCCAGGACAGTCCAATTCCCCTGCCCAGACTCCATGAGAAGAGTCTCCATTCCCGTTTCCCCTGAGCTCCTGTTTATCTCCCCGGTTATCCCTATCCTGTATATCCCAGTAATTCTGTCCCACTGAATCTCCCTCCTGACCTCCAGGTACATTTTGTGCCTCCTCCAACCTGCTGTTATCCCACCAGTGTTCCCCAGCCCCTCGATGGCCAACCTTTACCCCTCCCATTCCATTTTAATCCCTCAGCGTATCCTTGTGCTGCCTCATCCCCATTATCACGTGTTTCTCCAGTTTCCCAGTAATTTAAGGCAGGGGAAGGCACAGTGGTGTGAGGACACGAAGGTGCCCAGGCCACCAGCTCTTCCCGGGATCCTTGAGCATTTCCACCCCCACTTTAGACCATTATCCCAAGCCCTGCCGAGGCATTTCACATCCACAGGCAGCTCCTTGCTCTCCTCCTCCTCCCTGGATCCCCATCCAAGTTCTCCTCAAGTTCCTGCTCTCTTTGCCAACAGCTGGGGCTCATTCATTCCTGCTGCCTCCCTGCTCTGGCTGTGCTGGAGAGGAGCTGGATGTGTTGTCCCCTTCCCGGGTCCCCTCATGCAGCTCCCTGGGGAGCACATACAGCCCTGGGACATGTCCCCTCATCCCAGACTCCCAAGGGTGGGTGCAGCAGGATGGGGCTGCAGGACCCCTGTCCGTGAATTCCTGCCTGATACATGGGATGAGGAGGGCTGGCCACTGCTGCTGTGGGAGGGCAGCTTCTCCCTCAGCAGCCGTGAGAGCGGGAGCTGGAGTTTCTCTTGGATAGGGCAGTGTGCTTCCAGCTCCCCAAAACTCAAAGGAAACAGTCCGTTCCCAGGAACAACGTGAGGGGAAAGATGCCGTTTGCTTGCATTCAGAAAGCAGTGATCCCTTTATTACTGGGAGTGCTGAGGGTTTACAGAGGGTGTGCTGCTGTCTAAGAGTGGGAATGCCCTGTGAGTGTCCTTCCCTGCTGCTCGGGAACAATCTGGTGCTGTGAGCCAGGAATTCTGTCCAGCTGCAGCCTGGCGGGCTCGGACGGGGGGCAGGGAGTGGAGAGGGAGGAAAAGAGTGGGATCTGATAAACTGAGGCACCTACAGAGGCTGGCTCAGTTCAGGGCTCACAGCAAATTCTGTCCCCTGGGTCCATCCAGGGAGCAGAGCTGTGCTCGTGTTGTCAGTTATCCCAGTGCCAGAGGACTGGGTGGTGGATCCATAAATCCCTGACCTTTTGGTCCCTTGCACTATTTTGTACTA